>NC_061111.1:166478850-166668423 GCF_002878395.1 Capsicum annuum | reverse complement strand
CATACATACATACTAGTATTTTAATTATGAATTTTAATAAAAGTTTGAGATAAATTTTATATTTACATTAAAAACTTATTAGTAATATATAATAATTTATCAAAAATTTAAATCTAAAATTCAAAATTCTTATTCCATAATTATCTCTAATTATCCGCTTTCATTGACCCGCCTCACATAAAAATATCAACACCATTGTTGAATTACATATTTTAAATTAAATAATTTTTTAATCACTTGAAAATTGATATGGTATATATAAAATAAATTTTAATATATTATATAGATGATATGTGTTTAAATGAAATGAAATAAACAATAAATCCTCTTTTACTTTAACAAACTTAAGTTGGAAGTATTTATTTCAAACTAAATAAGATGTAGTAAGATTTTTTTTAAACACATATGACATAATCATGGAAAGGCACACGCAAAAAAATTAAAGCTAAATAAGATGAAAGTTTTATTTTTAAAATACACACGATATAATCATAAAAATGCGCACACACAAAAAAATTAAGCTAAATAAGATAAAAGTTTTATTTTTAAGAATAAATATTTAAAGCTTGAAAAAAGAAATTATATAAAAAAGAGTTAAATAAGATGGAGGGTATTTTTGTAATCACTTAATTTATTCTTAGAAATTATGTCATGCATATTACTTTGAATACAACAAACCAAACACTCAATAAAAAATAATCCCAACATAACTAATCTCAGTATAACTTATCCCATCATAACTTATTCCATCATAACTTGTTTCCAAACCAAACGACCCCTAACTATCAAACCCGTCCCGTCTCCTTACTTGAGATATTTGAAATAGCTCTGTAAACTAATAACCCTATACTTTTCCTTTTAAGGCTTTATCCTAGGAGAAGGGAGTTAAGATAAGAAGAATCGTTGGATAGATAGATAAATAAACAGACAGACCGACAGATAGAGAGATAGAGAGGGGGAGGGGGAAGGTAAAGGATGGATAAATGGATAAGGGGACCTTAATGGGAAATCTAACTATTAACTAATATTAAAGCTCATATAATCAACTATGATTTCCTTTAAAATAATTCTTAATTATGGACGTTCAACGTAAATTTTTTTAAAAAGAATAAAAATATCAATTGTCAAATGGATTCTAAGCTCATGTGTGGTTGACTTTCTTTTACTTTTCATTAAATTTAATAAATATAATACAAAGGTAAGTTTAGAACTCTGTAAAAATTGAAAGCGGAAATATTCCCCAAAGAACTTTTTCTTAAAATTTCGTTTAAGTCTACTCTGTATTATTTATGTCTCCCTCTATTGTTGTCGTCGCCAGATCTCAGTGAAAGTTCAAAGCCTAAAAATAATTTCTTTCTAAGTTGAACTCTCTTTTTTCTTTTGCTCTGTCCGTTCACTTCATAAAAAAGTTGGTGCATTCATTCATTTATTAAGAAAAAGTCAATTACTAATATTGTCTAGTTTGATTTTTTTTTTTTTTCGTATATCTGTTTGTCAAAAAATTATTTATTCAATGCTTGACTATTTTTCGTGAAATTTCTCGCTCTGCCATTGCCAGAAAACTAGTAGGTCTATAAATTTCTCTCACGAACTTTGCAACAAATTAAGCTCATACTTGAACATACAGATGTCATAAGTGTTGTATGAGTATACCTACATGTATTCAGTAAATATCATCGTCTGTCTCCAACAAAGTAGTGATGAGAACTTTCAAACCTTTGTTCTCAGCATATTTAACAACAATAATAAAGTAGTAGAATAACATCATCTAGTTAAGATGTACATCCAAAACGTATAAAGATATGCACAGATATAACATGTAACTGAATGATCAGTATTTCAGTAAGTCAAGTTTAATGCATGTATGGAATGCATCAAACAACTTATATAATAACATGCACATCTCAATATATTTATCAAAGAAGCACATGATGACAATATTAGGATCATCGACTAGTTGTCTTCACTAGCCGTCGCCGTCAAATCCTATTTGCCTTAACTCATCAGAATCATTGCTTCGTTGGCCATTGGCTAGCCTCCACCATTGGAAGCTGGGCCAACAATACCTTTATTAATGGAGGAACATGCGAAGATGACTTATGCTAACACAATCAAAACCCCTAAGCCCCAATGCAAATCAATTCCTTTGAAACAAATTGCTTATCTACATGGTGAACCATGAATTGTTTGGGAAGAGAAGGAGATAAATCAAATGATTATCAACGAAAATCTACAGCTTGCCGTGATAGGTACTCTCTCCGTCCCAAATTATCCATCCAAAATTTTCTAATTTAATTTTTTATTTTATTTGTCTTTTTTCATTAATCAAGAAGAGACAATTTTTTTTTTTTTCATTGTTTTACCCTTTGTATTAATTACTTTTTCTTCAAATTAAAATGTAAACATCATTTAATAGGGATACTATGGTAAACTAGGCATGTTAGTAATTATTTTTGTTAATCAATATGCTATCTCAATTTGAGACGAATAATTTGGGACGGAGGGAGTAAATTCTTATATGGATGGCCTGAAATTCAAGATTTAAGAAGGCTCATTCCAAACAGTATGAGTTGAAAGAAGAGGTAAACATTGAATTGCTTAATAATAGACACATATTGATTAGAGCGACAAGACTGGATGACTAAGTTAAGCTATTATCGAAGCCACAATTTTATATTACTTATAAACTAGTCGTACCCAATGCACACTCTTAAATGGGACCCTTTGTTTAATCAGAAGGAGGAGACATCGATTGCAATTTCCTAGATATCATTTTCTTCACTGCCCCCAATTTCTTTGGACAAGAAGCAGTTTTTTCACCGGCAACAATAATAGAAAATACTCGCAAGTTGATTTAGCTACACGGAACAAAACTAGGCCTAGTTGTGCAAGGGCCAAAGTGGAAGTTGATTTTCTTGAGAAATTTTTCCAAAAAGGATCAATGTTGGGATGAGGTTAAAGAATGGAGAAATTAAGGAAAAATGGATAACTATCAGATATGATTATGTTCCTAAATATTACAAGACCTGTAAGCTTGAGAGGCATGATGAGAAGTAGTGCTTTGTCATTCACCCTGAACTATATCCCTAGGAGGAAGAAGAAGTTGAATACAAAGCTGACAACAAGGAAGGGGTGAAAGTGAATGGAAAGACAGTAGATAGGCAGCAAAGATAGAAGAGAGAGGAATAAGTGAATGAAGATAAAGGAAAGGCTACACAAAAGAAGAATGATGAATTTCAAGAACAAAGAAGGAAGAATAGATACATGAGGGGAAGAAAACAACAAAGAGGTAGATATGAATGAAATTCAAGACCTCCAACAAAGGATCAAAAGTTTGCTACAACAACAAAGTTGGTGCTCTGAAGAATTCAAATACAAAAGACAAGTCAGATAACAAAAGTGAGAAGAAACCAAATAAAGAAAAGATGACAAAGGATTTAAATGATGAAAGGAATGACAGTAAGTATATGCAACAAAAATAATTGGAGGGACACTGTAAACACACAGAAGAGTCTAGTAGTAAAAGTAAGTAGCAGGATACACAAAGTTCTGTAAAAACTGTTGAACATAAAGATGATGTCACAGGGGAGTCAGAGGATATAGAAAAAATACCAGAGAAGGAATAACAACAGACCTCAAATAAAGATGTAGTGAATTTAGCCAGTGAGAAAGGTATTCTACCAGTTTCATCAGAGTAAAAACAACAAAATAAAGCAAAGGAGCAAGAGGAAAGGGTTGATGACAAAGGAGGAGATTTTAAGGCACCTAAAATTAGCTCCTTATCAATGCAGGAGAAGATAGAAAAACAAAATTCAGGGAAAGATGAGAACATTAACCTCAATATAGGTTAGATTATCAAAAAGGGAGATCTATCATCACGCAGATTGAAAATCTTAAAGGGAAAGCAAAGAAGATGTCAATGCCAACATTGCCTCAATCACAAATGAATATAAGGAGAAAGAAAGGAACCTCTTTTATATCTAAATAATGATTAATAAAGTCATATTTTAAAATATCAGGTCTATGAGAACTTAAAATTCCTCTGAGAGATTAGTATACCTTTATAAAAGACATCATTATTTCTACATAGCTTTATTGAAACTTTTTCAAAGCCTTCCTAAACTTGACATTTATAGAAGAAAGTTGGGTTTTGCCGAATGTTAGAGTGAATAGTTTAGCAAAAATTTAAATTTTTTGAAAAGATGATGGGGAGAAAAAAGATTCAACATATTCAATTCAACAATAAGAAATGCAGTCCCATTTGAGAGGATCTAATGAGTGTTTTAATATAATTGCAATGTATACAAGATGTAGTACCTTAGAGAGACTGGAGTTATGGAATGATTTGGAGAATGTTGCTAAACAAAATCATATTTCTTGGCCGGTAAGGGGTGATTTCAATACAATAGTAGAGGAAGCAAAGAAGTTAGGTGGATTACTAGTGGCCCAATAGGAGACGGTAGATTTTGCAAGTTGTATTAGTTTGTGTGCTCTAAATAAACTGAAATTTGTAGGAATTTGTTATACTTGATGGGATGAGATAATTGAGGAAGATTGCATTTGAAAGAGACTAGATAGGGTCTTTAAAAATAATGAATTTATGCAGTTACCAAGGTAAGGTTCATCATTTGATCAGACAAGACTCAGATCATGCACCTTTGCATACGATTTGTACTACATCACAAGAGCATATTGTAAAGCCTTTTAGATTATTGAATTTTTGGGTGAAACATAATAATTTTCTTAAGGTGGTGGGGGAAAATTGGACTAGGTCATTGAAGGGTCACCTTTCTCGATAGTTCATTTAAAATGAGAAAGGTCAAATCTGCCTTTACACAGTAGAGTAGAAAGACTTTTGACAATATATTTTAGAAGGTTTCCATTCTTAAGGATACGGTGAAGGTCAAAGAAATATAGATGAAAATCTTTCCTACTGAAGAAAAAAAAAAGCTTCCTAAGCAAAGCAAAAAACGATTTGAAGAGATACCTTCACATAAAACATGAATATTAGAGGCAAAACCCTGGAATAAAATAGTTCATGAATGAAGATAGAAATACAAATTTTTTCATTTCTATGTGTAAGAAAAAAAATGACAGAAACTCAAACTATACAAGGAGACTTGATCAATACTACCAAAACATAGGGGATGAAGTAGTCAATATTTTTAAGGATTAATTCAAGAAAAATCAAGAAGTGATATATGTAGAAATGATTCAATGTATTCCTCATTTGATTACTCTAAAACAGAATGAAGAGATGGGAAAAATATAAATCATGGAAGAAGTGAAGAAGATTTTTTATCACTAAATAAAGGCAGGGTTAGTGGGCCAGATGATTTTTTAGGGCAGTATTTTTAGTCAAGTTTGGAGATTTGTAAGAGGGACATCACCAACATGATAAAACTTTTCTTCTGCAGGCAGGAGGTTTCAGGTATATTTCTCACACTAATTTGGTGCTTATCCCCAAAAAGGAGATAGTAAAAAACTTTGGTGACTTGAGGCCTATCAACCTTAGTAATTTTGCAAATAAGACCATATTTAGGCTATTTCATGAGAGGATTGTGGGGGTTATCCCTAAATTATATCTCTCAATCAGACTAATTTTTTTTAAAAAAAGAGCATAACTGAAAATATGTTGCTGGCACAAATGATAATTAGGGATATAAACATGAGAAACAAGTTACATAATGTGGTGATCAAATTGAATATGACAAAGGCTTATGATAGGATTTCATACAAATTTCTAGTAATGGTGTTGAGATAGTTTAGATTCGCTGAAAGAATCATTGACATGATATTGGTTCAATAAGTAGTAATTGGTACTCTGTGTTGATAAATGGACAATCTTTTGATTTTTTTCAATTATCTAGAGGATTAAAGTAGGAAGATCCATTATCCTTTTCTCTATTCATTATTGCAGCAGAGGTATTAGCAAAAAATCTAAATAGTCTATTTGAAGACCCTTTCTTTAAAGGGTATGAAATACCTAAATTAAACCTAGAGATAAATCATTTATCTTATGCATATGATACCATTTTGTTCTATTCAAGACATTCAGGTTCTATGAAGAAGAAAATGAATATTTTGAGAGAGTACGAGAAAGTGTCGGAACAAATGATTAACCTAGATAAAAGTCCATTTTATCTTCATAAGAAGACTCCAATGGGGATATGTAATCGAATCAAAAGGACTATTGAAATTAGAGAAGGAACTTTTTCTTTTATGTACTTGCGGTGCCTTGTCTTTTATGGAAAAAAGAACAAGAATTATTTTGAAGAATTAATTAAGAAGATAGTGAAAAGATTGTGCTTGTAGAAGAATTAACTCTTGTTCTTTGGAGGTAGATATATTTTGATAGCACATGTGCTTCAATCTATGCCTTTGTACCTACTTTCAGCTATGAATCCCCCAATTAGTGTCATTAATTAGTTGCATAAGATTTTTGAGAAGTTTTTCTTGGCAAATGCTACTAGATCTAGAAATAAGCGTTCGATATCTTGAAAAAATGTCTTATCCCAAAGAAAGAAAAACAATTAATTTCAAGTTACTTCATACTATCTCCGAAACTTTATTTGCCAAGCTATGGTGGAATTTCAGAACCTCAACATCCTCTTTATGGAGTGAGTTCATGTGAAATAAATATGTAAAAAGTTTCATACTGTTATGGCAAGAGGTTATGGAACCTCACATGTTTGGAGGAAATTTATAACAATATGAGAGGATTTGAAGCATAATATATGGTGGCAAGTTAGGGCAGACAACTTTTTGATTGGATAATTGGACTATAAAGAAAACGCTATATAACGTAGAAGGAGAGAATGCATGTAATGAAGAAATGGAGGTCAGAACTTTGCGGATAATAAAGAACGGGATAATCAGAGAGGGAATGATTGAATATATTGTAGAGAACATAAAGCCTCCCTTAGAAGAACAACTCAATGTTCCCTTAGAAGAACAACTCAATAATATATCTTGGCGGATGGGGAATGTAAAAGAAAAATTCACATTGAAGTCTGCTTGAGAAATATTATGGAATAAGAAGAAGAAGAAGGATGAATACAAGAAGATATGAGTAAAAAAACTTTTTTAAGTGAAATTTTCACGTGGAAGGCCTGGAAGAGAAAGATTTCCATTGATGGTAATCTAATTAAAATAAAGATTAATATTTTCTCCATGTGTTGGTGTTGTGAAGAAAAGAAACAGGAAATCGTGAAGCATTTATTTCTAACGACACTCATCATTGAAAGGCTATGGAGGCATTTTGCTATTTTTAGAGAAAAAGATATAGAACACATGAATTTGCAACAAATAATTATTACATGGTGGACAATGGCTACAACACCAAAGCTTAAGATGGTAGTATGTAGATCTATGCCAACAGTGATCATGTGGAGCATATGGAAGTAAAAAAATGAGATAAAGCATGAAGGAAAAGTGACCATTATAGAAATGGTATGGCAAGGACTTGATTAGGAAACTTATTAAATTTTTGTATCCACAAATGAAGTTGGAAAAGGAAAACTGGCCTAGATTTTTTATATCTATGCCAAAATGAAAAAATATAGTATTATTTACCAGCATAGAGAATCGCAAAGACGGTGTCAATAATTACAATCTCATGAGAGTACAAAGAAACAATATGCACAAATATAAGATTATTTGTCAGAAAGGTGACAAAACATTTGTGCTAAACCCAGCTAGCTACCCTAGCTATAAAAAAACTTTATGAAAAATTTGAGTAGATAGAGCCTCCCGCCATAATATGTCACGATCTGAAACTACACCCTAGTCGCAACATGTTGCTTAAGGCCATGAGTGGCTCCAAGATAACCCATGATCTGATACCTGTCGTGAGCACTGAATAAAATAATAATAAAATAACCTGTGTGAAAGATAATCTAATAAAATGCTTGTATGATGTAATACTGAAATACAATTCAACATATCTGAAAACATCTGAATAGACTAAAAAACTAACTGACTATCTATCTGTCTTAAATCCTCTAAAAATCATAAGGAGTTGATGGAATAAAGCCCCAACTAACTCCGACTGACTAAACATAGAGAGATGCTGAAATATCGGTAATAACATGCCATATTCTCGATGAATGAGGACTCACTACTACTACTGTTGGAAAATGCTGAACTCTCTAAGGATGGTCGGGAGATAAGGGTTCTAACCTATGTTATAAGACAACATAGCACAAGCGAAAGTATGCGGTCAGTACTTTGAATATACTGGTACGTGAGGTAAGGACTAACTGAAATACATATGGCAACTGAACATGGATGCATGTATATGTAAAACTAGGAATACAAGAGCAAGTAAGGCATGAACTTAATTTAATCTATAAAATTGACTGACTGAATCATTAAAAATCTGACTACTTGGTCAAGCAAACTTGAGCTGATATAAACTGAGTACTGACTAAAACTATGAAAGCTATCATGTAACCGACATGTCCCAATCTGAGCTAATCAGGGTCCAACCTGTAACTCCAGTTGAAAGGGTGCCTGTACCTTGCCACGGGAACTAACACTGGCTATGTTGATCCACTAAACTAGTTTCCTGAAGGACTAGGGAGTCACCCTCTATTGGCAGGTGCCCCTAAGAGAATGTCAATCCTCAACTGGTAGGAAGACCTCTCAAAACCTACTCTAGCTATGTAGTTCTGGAACTCAGGGATTACTACTAAAGTCACACCCTCTATTGGCAGGTGAGACCCCATCTCTAGATTCGCTCGGTGCTAAATCCTACTCCCAATTGAACTAACACTGTTTCTGGCTAAGGTCAACTGAATATCTCAACTGATAGTGCTTAACATGATCATAACAAACTGAGTATGATAGTAAAATCATGAATGAACTGACTCATTACTTGAAAAGTCTGAAACATACGTAAACACATAGATGTCGGGTGTTCATACGCTAGTACTGAATGATTACAAAATTCAATAATAACACTTAAAACAGTGACATAAAGTCCTGATAACAATACTTAAAACAATGACATAAAGTCCCAATTCGAAGACCCAAAACATAATATGTGTCACCAAACTAATAAAGTCCATGAATTTGAATATATGAATATATTAAACTTGAGAGAATAAAAATTTCGCATGGTTTAATTCATAATTTGATAATTTGACATGGGAGCAATTGAATATAACATGCCTAGTTGAAATTCAAAGTATGAAGTAATCTAATTTTTATGGGTAAAACATGTTGACATGACTTAAGTTCAACTTTCTAAGATGACATGGATTAAATTCATGACTTACACAGATAGTTTCATAAAAGAAGATTAAAAATCCAAACTTTAACAAAAAATTTTTTTTTGCAGATTCAATGGGTGGAAGGAACCCATTGATGAATACCCCCATATACCTAATTGTTGAAGCCTTGGATAAATTTCTTGGTATTAAACTTGAAGAGCCCTAGTTGATTTTGGGGAGAAAGAAATCGCCCCTTTTATTCTGTGATGGATGATTTTTGAGTTATAATAGATTAGAGTAGTATTTATGCTTGATAACTGTTGTTTGTAGGGTGAAACGAAGTAGTTTTAAGGTTAAAAGAGTGGGAAAAGATAGAAAAAACCCCTTAGAAATCATTTGGAAAATGTGTGGAAGCTGTCCCGATGACTTTGTCCACGACTCATAAGGTCTGGGTATGAGTTATGGCTTGAGTCATTATCAGGAACCCATATTTTGACCCCTACTGTTGTGACGACGATGCCTCCTGACAACTCATAGAGTCTGCTTATGAGTAGTCATAACCACTGGCAGCTTTGACAGTGCTTCAGTAATTTGGCCATAAATTTTTACCTCGATATCAGATTTAAGGCAAAATTTGTATCATTGGAAAGCTAATTCAATTATCTATCTATTAGTGGGTCTTGAGCTCAAAAATTCATAGTACACCCAAAGTTATTCTTATTGAATCTGACCATAGTTATATTCTTCACAATAATTTAATCGCCATGGGATGTTTCGACTTATCTATAACTTAGGAGATATTTGGGATCTTAGTATGTGTCTAAGTCACTTGTAAAACTACTAAAAGATGAGGCTTGATGCTTGAATCCTTTACTGGTCAGGCTACGAGTCTACATAAAAACTCATAATGTCTGGATACGAGTCGTATGCTGGACTCATAACCACTGGGTTGAATTATTTTGGATTACATACTTTTATGACTATGAATCACTCCATAGGACTCGTAGCCACTGATTATGAGTCATAGTGAGTATTCATAGTCACTGGACTTGAGTAGAGGGATTCACTAGAGTGTCTATGACTCACTTATGATGACTTGTCACAAGTGGTTACGACTTGTTACCTTGAGTCATAGCCATGACAGTTCATCAGGAAATTAAGGAAAATCTTCAATAACCTTTTACCATGACCTCATATTAAGATGAGGCTTAAAGTGTTGGAAAGCTAACTTTGTGGCCTATCTTTTAAAAGGTCTACAGCTTGAAAAATTTGGGGGTATTACACAATACTTCAGGTATAACATAAATAGTAAGGCATATGGAGATGAATCACTAATATCTGCAAGAAAATATGGGAATCAGTAAAGGAAGAGGAAGGAATCAGACACAGGGTTGAAGGAATATAAGATGAAGAACTTATAGAGATTGGCAAATCGGAACACTAGAATTATAATACTTCAGTCCCTTGGGTATAAACCCCGACCACCTGAGAATAAGAATTTGAGGTTAGATTGGCTGAGAAGTGGAAGAAAGATGATACGGATACAAAAGGGGTACAAGTTCAAGAAGCCAAACTTGAAAGACATATCAAGAAGAAGGAAGGCTGTGAAGGCCCTTGAACCAACTCAAAAGATTGGTACAAGTTTGAAAAGAGAAGAAGGAAGTTTTACACTCCATAGGCACCTAACTTGAAGGGTATTGTGGACTTTTACACTTCAACATCACCACTCAAGAGGCTCCTAATTCAAGGGCTTTCATTAAGGGCTATTTGGTCCTTTTGTGTTATAACTATAAATAGACAATTAGGCCTTTACTTTTGATTAGTTTTGATGAATTATTAAGTGACTCTTATATTTTATCTTTTATTGTAAATCCAAAACTAAGGTCTTCTTTGAGTGTGGAATCACTCTTGTTGACATTTTGGCTTAGAAAGGTGGGAGCTTGAGGAGCTTGAATCTCTTTATGTCTACCTGAGAGTGTGGTGTTTCATTTGTTGGTTGTTGTCGATCTTGGTGTTTTATATACACCTTGGTTCTTTCTATTGGTAAAAGATTATGTCTCACTACCATCCTTTCATTTATTGCATCTATGTTGTGTTTGTTTGTTGAATCTGTGTCCTCTCTGTTTCATCTATCTTCTATTTGTGTTGTTTTTGGGTTTTATCTTCTTAATCTAGGTTAAATATGTATCATTTGGTATAAAGAGCCATGTATTAGAGTTTTTCTCACAACTCTAAGTCTTGGATCTTAAGAAAATCTTCAGAAAAAGAGTCTAAATCCAAAAATAGAAAAAAAAAGGTATTGAGTCATTATTTTAGTAGTAGATCCAAAACTTACAACTTAGATCTACTAATTTTTAGCTTGTTTTGAAAGTTTATAGTGCTAGATCCTTGGTCACTAGCACTAAAAGGATCCAGATCTAAATTTTGAGCAAGATTTGGTTGATTTTGAGCCATTCCACCATTGTTGAGGCGTGTTTGGAGCTTTTTGAGATGGGATCTCATGTTGACTATCTTGTTTGTGGAGTTTTGTTGCTAATTTGTTGTTAGTTGTTCTTGTATTGGCAAAAGGAACCTAGATCTAAAAGAAAATTTAAAGTTGGGGTTCATTTGCCTTGTGGTCAAACTTTGGTCAACTCTTGAATATTCATATTGCTTTTCATCATCTTCATATATTGTTAAAGAAGAATATTCAAACAGGGTGTTAGATGCACAAAAAGAAAGAAAGAGATTGTACTAATTGTTTATACAAAGAATATTCCCTAGCATATTCTAAGTCTTCCAAAAGAAGAGGGAACAAAGGGAATATTAAAGTACAATTGAAAGTACAAGAGGGGGGGGGGGGACCAATTGATTTCAAATCCATTTGAACTTGAAAAAGGGCTCCAATCCCTCTATTTCCCCCCAATTTCATTCAATACACTCCTAAGTGGATACTTGGATGAAACACAAGTTTGAAGTTTGGAAAATTTTGCAAAAATCGATAGCCAATCATGTAGTGACACATCATCAAATTGGTGAACAACCGAATTAAGCTCAAATTTAGATTTCCTAGTTTCTAATTGTTTTTTCTAGTTTATTTTGTGTTGATTCTATCACTAATTGGCAAACTAGTAACTAGCTAATAGGTTTGTGAATTAATTTTAGTGTCCTTTATTTCGTGTTAACGTTTTTTTTGTGCTTTTCTCATTTTGTAACTCGTAGTATCTTGTTGGTTCAAGTCCAAAAGAAATTTTTCTTTGAGTCACCTCAAACAAAAATCTATTCCAAGCAAAAGTAGACTCATCCCTTAATCACTCACAAAGTTCAAGCCAAATTTTCAACACTTGTGCGACCAAGTGTGAGGTAACAATCCGAGAGTGAGAGAGTTGGTGAGGATATTTGAACTAAATTGTTTGCTCATTTTGTAGGCTTTTTTTCTTCTTGTTAGGTACATTTGACATGGAACCTAAGGTAACCACATCTCAATCCTTGGGAAATGATGGTAGTAGAGTTATATTGGCTCGTCTTGAGGCCTCGTCCCATGACATGGCTAGGATAACTACAGGTTTTGAAAAGTGTAATTCGGATATGAGGGATGTGAAGGAGGATATGACTTCAATCAAGGGAAATGTGTCAACATTGAGTGAAAGTCTTGAACAAGTTGAGAGTCTAAGGAACTCACAGCCCTTTACTCCTCATCCCTATCACATGTCTTCTAGTGTCCAAGCTCACAACTCTTCTATGACCATTACTCCCGAAACCTTACATAAAATGCTTTATCCCATAAGACCTCCACAAAATACCACCCAAACCCCAATTCACTCCCACCCCACTAGGCCTATGCATCCCCAATTCACCCAAGTCTAACAAGAGGGACTTGGAAACCTCCAAAACTCGAATACCCCACCACAAAACCAAGTTCCAAATCCACTTGAACAAAGACCTTACCCTCCATAAGAACCAATATCTCAAATTCGAATACCAAATATCCAAAGACCTTACCAACCAAATCCAATACCTCATCTCCAAACCCCCCCAAATAGAAACTACCCAATCTAAATTGAAGACTATGACAGAGGGGAACAAAAGGGTTATGGTGTTCCAAATGATGATTACTTGATTGAGGAAGAAATATGAGCAAGGTATGATCAAAGAGGGCAACATAGTAGATTCCAAGAGCATGAAGGAAGACATGGCCAAGGAAATCATCAAGGAAGCCGTGAAGTACGCATTAATTCAATCTATGTTGGCATTCTAATTTTCAAAGGTGAGAGTGATCCGAAAGTGTACCTTTCTTGGGAGTCTTCTTGTGAAAATCTTTTTCAAGTGAATGATCTTTACGAAGAAAAGAAAAGTTGCTATACTATTGCTCACTTTGAAGGATATGCAAACACTTGGTGGGATTACAGAAAAAGGTTTTGTAATGTGATGATTGGTGGCCAACCACCTCCCTAGCAGATGTTGAAAAGACTTATGAGAGAGAGGCATTTCCTGGAGCATTATAGACATGAGCTCCTTTCCAAGCTTTACTACTTGAGGCAAGGTAGCAAGAGTGTCATGGTATATTACGATGAGTTCCAATAACTCATTTTAAAGCTTGATAATAGGGGTGAACAAGTCCAATATGATGTCATACGCTTCAAAGTTGAGTTGAACAAGGATATATCTTCACGCTTGACTCTCCATAAGTTTGAAACAATTGATAGTATCTTCCAAGCGGCCTTATAAGTTGAGAAAAAGATCTATGACAAGGCTTCCCAAATGTCTAAAACCTATCCATCAACCTCGGGTTAGTCTAAGTACAAGGAATTAACTCAATTTAATGCTTAAGAACCCAAACCAAGGTCTGCCCTAAATAATCTTCCAAAACATGAATGTAATAAGCTTTCTTCTTCCAATTCTAAGGGTTTTCAATGTTTTAAGTGTCAAGGATGGGGGCACAAAGCTAGTGAGTGCCCAAACTGGAGAAATGTAATTCAAAAAGAGGGGAAATTGTATTATCTTAGAGAGAGGTGCGAATTGAACCGGATGAGAATGATGACAACTCTCAAGATGAAGAGCATGTATAATCCGAAACTCAAGAAGAGGGTAGTGAGGAGGATGTTTTTCCATGTGAGGGTCTATGTGATATACCTAGCTATGTGGTTAGAAGAACCATATTTAGTAAGACCATGGAAGATCCAAGTCAAAGAGAAAATCTCTTTTATACCAAGTGTCTTATTAAAGGTGGTGTGTGTTTAATGATAATAGATAGTGGGAGTTGTGTTAACATTGCTAGTGTCACCACAGTTGAATACTTAAAACTGCCTACTACTCCTCACCCTTAAAACTGCCTACTACCCCTCACCCTAACCCGTACAAGTTTCAATGGTTGAATACATGTGGTAAGTTAAAGGTCACTCGATAATATGTGATTTGGTTCAAGGTAGGAAATTATAAAGATAAAGTGTTATGTGATGTAACCCCTATGCAAGCATGTCACTTATTGTTGGGTAGACCATGTCAATTTGATAGATCCATGAAGCATGATGAGAGGACAAATAGGTATACCCTTGAGCTTAATGGCCGAAAATTCTCTCTTTATCCTCTTTCACCATCTCATATGAATAAAATACACGAGAAAGCTAAGGATTTAAAGAAGAAATAAAAGAGATAAAAGGAAAATAAAGCCACCGGTAGTGAAGTTGGAGAAGGAGAGAAATACGTGATTGTAGGTCTTGCCCACAAAAGACCCATGTTACTCACTAACCCAAATGATAGCATTTTGCCTAGCATTGATTCTTATTATGTGCAGGTTCAAGGTCATAAAATTTTCAAAGGAGAATCCAAAGAAAGTCCCTCCCAAACACATAATTTAAGATCTAGTGAAGTCCTTGGCCAAAAGTTCCAATCTTGGGACAAGTGATGAAAAAATGAATCCAAGGAGAAATATTGACGTATTCCATTGTGATGTGGAGCATGAGGGCTGCCATGATGCAAAACAAGGTAAATAACACAATTCTTATGATCTACAAGGTAACAAAACTATCTTCTACACTCCTAGAAACTTGAATTGTTGTAATGTGGCTAGTAGTGGCCAAATTGGTGTAGTTTCAGATTTGCCTATTGTATAAGTACATGAATCTTTCCTTGGAATTTCTTTGGTGTGTATGATGATCAATTCACTCTTAAATGTAGTTCACTACTTGATCATGTGAATGGTGTTATTGAAAATTCTTAAGTTAGTGTTGATGCCTATAGTGTTGATCATGATAATGGACATAATCCTTTGAACTTGTGTGATGAAAACCTTTCTAATATTATTGTTCATAGTGATCACGGCATGGAAAGCTGTGAATAATGACATGTTTGTTCTTGAGAGAAGACTTCTAGACCATAATCTTTTATTCTTGAATGATAGTCCTCTCTTAAAAGCAAATATCATAGGTGATTGTGAGTATGATTCCCTAGTAAAGGGAATGATTATCCTTGTCTTATATCCTTGGCTACTTCATCCATTTGACCCGGTGCACTAGTGGGGTGGGGAAGGGATTATCTCGGCTTGTATTCATTTTTCCTTGATGTTTACCCTAGCTTTGTCCTTTGTGATTCTTATACTAAATGTTTCATGATCAAAATAAAGGATTGATGGTTGTATTTCAAATGTGTACCCCCTTGGCATGCTCATATAAATTGTTGTACTAATCCTAACCCTCATGCCATGAGGATGTTATATTTGTATGTCCTTTTTTCGATTTTGTAAGGTGTGAATTTATGGACAAATTCCTTTCAAAATGGAGAGAATGATACGGATACAAAAGGGGTACAAGTACAAAAAGCCAAACTTAAAGACATATCTAAGAAGAAGGAAGGGTGTGAAGGCCTTTGAATCAACTCAAAAGATTGGCACAAGTTTGGAAAGATAAGAAGGGAGTTTTACACTCCATAGGTGCCTAACTTGAAGGGTGTTGATACTTTTACACTTCAACATCAACACTCAAGTGGAGTCTAATTCAAGGGCTTTCAATAAGGGCAATTTGGTCATTTTGTATAATAACTATGAATAGACAATTAGGCCATTACTTTTGATGATTTATTGAGTGACTCTCATATTGTAGCTTTTATTCCTCCTCCTTAAGAGTGGAATTTGAAACTAGAGTCTTCTTTGAGTGTGGAATCACTCTTGTTGAAATTTTGGCTTAGAAAGGTGGGTGCTTGAGGAGCTTGAATCCCTTTGTGTCTACCGAAGAGTGTGGTGTTTCCTTTATTGGTTGTTGTGGGTCTTGGTGTTTGATAAAAACCTTGGTTCCTTATATTGGTAAAGTATTATGTCTCACTACTATCCTTTCATTTACTGCATCTATTTTGTGTTTGTTTGTTGAATTCGTGTCCTCTCTCTTTCATATATCTTTTATTTGTGTTGTTTTTGTGTTTTAGCTTCTTAATCTAGGTTAAATCCGTATCAAAAGAGAAAAAAATTTAATGACATACCAGAGGCAAGTGAAAATGATAGAAAGATCCAGATAGATGTTAAACACGGATGTAGCTTGAGGTTAACCCAAAGAAGGTATGCAATAAAACGACGATTCCAACTCGATGGAAATATTTTTCAAAGAAGGTGGTGGAGCAAAGTGAAGAATATTAAGTAATCTAGGACAAGGATTAGATATTTGTATTCTTACGAAACTCTTCTTTTTGGACCCTTTTTTAGCCTGCGTCCATGTTTTGTACGAATTGGACTCTTGCCCATTTTTATTTTGTTGATTATTAATAAAATGGTCCATCAATGGATATATATATATATATATATATATGTATGTATGTATGTATGTATGTATGTATGTATGTATAAACAAAGTTCTCTCCGTTTTTTTTTCTAATGGAGTTTCGCCCTCTTGGTCAAGTTCATGACATTTCTCATTAAAAAGGTACAGTAAGGCTTCTTGGGGATTGGAATCGACATTTTCTGCCAAGGAAGGATGATCTATCAAAATCCGCTGAAATTAATGATAGCAAGAATATCGCAGCTCCTGGATCTGGAGATTCCTATTCTCAAACTCGAGTAATCGGTTATATCCCCGTTGAGAGGGACAATTGTTGAGTTCCATTTTACTTCTGCCAAATACTCCCCCCTCCCTTTAAAGAGTAGAAAAGGGCAATTTGACTTTCATCCAAAAATTGACTCCAGTTTTTTTACTTTGATTTTATTGCAAAATATTGAATTTTTATCGACGCCATTCCAGTTTATTTTTTTTAAAAAAACTTTGAGTTCTCAATTCTCCACGACGTCTAGACCATAAAATATTTTCAGGAATAAGCTAATCAAAGTGATATATATGTATATATATATATATATATATAGACACACATACACAAGAGTAAGAAAATATTGTATGCATGATGTAGACTAAAATTTTATTCAACATGAAGACTCTTATCACTTCAATATCTTCAGTGCCAATAAATTTATACACTCACTACCTGAATCACCAAGTGATACAATGACACATGAGGGGTGTATTCTTATCCACATGCTGCATGAACAACTCAACATGCTATAACCAGAGTATAATATACTCTATAATCCCTAGAGTATGTAGGAGAATATACAACCATTTTTAAAATTCAATCAAGATATAAGGGGACAAATATCTATTTTATTCAAAATTAAATGAAAAAATTAACTTTAAAGCAAAATTATAATGTGTAAAAGATTTTGAGTGTTTATTTTTCAAAAAATTTACTATTACTTTAATAAATGATCTGAAAAATCTTTGGAGAAAAAAGGGACTATGCTATAGGTATGTTATTGTACGTAGGGATGGGCATTGAGGCGTCATCAAATTGGATTTGAAAATTTTGATTTGAATTTGGTTTTCGAATTAAAGAAATTTGAATCCAAATCTAATTTACATAATCTCGAATTAGATTGAATTTTGTAAGTTCGGATCTAGATATTTTGAATTTTTGATTTTGAGTTCTAAGCCTTTACGATATACCATAACAATTAATAATCTCAATTCACCTAATAATTTAATTCTTATAATTTGTAACTTTCTAAAGTTGACAAGATTGAGGTCACCATGCTGCCAATGTCGTGTATTAAGCTTACTTACTCATGGAACGTCTTTTTATTTGTCTAGATTAATAGTCACAAAAAAAAATTAGAGATGACAATAGCATAAGACATATTATATGGATAGGACTGAATAAAAGGTGTAAAAAATTTGAGTTTTCAAATGTCCAAAAATTCATAGTACTAACTTTGATATTCAATCTAATCCATAATTTTAAAAATAAAACTGAAAGTCTAACCCATTATCTAAAAAACTGTAATACTCCGTATTTCAATAGCTTAATTTAACTCTCAGTACATAAGTAATCCTATATAAAAATTTTGAAGTACTCAGGATTTTCCAGTTTAGAGCTTACCATAGCGCAGGAAATTTAGTTAGCTTTCCAATAATATAAAATTCACCCAAATACGATACTCAGGTGAAGTGTTAGGGTAGTTTCTGTAAAGCAGTGTGTCAGCTGGCACATCACCGCGTCGCGGAGATAGGCCAAATGGTAATTGTCAAAATCCAACGAAGCTCCGCAATTCCATCGTGTCGCACCGATGTTGCAGTTTCAGTTGTCAATTTCCAATATAACACCACGATTCCACTGTGTTGTGTTGATGAACTAGTTCTTAGTTGTCAATTTCCAATGACATGACGTGATAGCGCCGCGTCGCGCCAAGGGCCCAAATTGAAATTTCTATGAAAATTAAAAGTGTCATCCTGGGGTAAATAAGTCTTTTCCCATAAATTTAATCAGTCCAGGTATGGGATTTAATCCCTAAAAACGTAATTAGACCATTATTTACTCATTTTTCTCAAGATTAAAATCATTCTCTCTCAAAAGGGCAAAAACACTAGCTTCAAGAATCAAGAATAATTCTTAAGAATCCCTTCAAGAACCTTCAAGAATTAGTTTTCTCAGGCATGTTAGGTGTTCATCTATGGGTTCCTTTCACCCATAGAGTCCAAAAATCCCTTTTTAAACTACAAGCTTAATGATTCATGATTTACATGCTTAAATTAGATTGTATTCATGTTCATGACATTAATTGAGTTTCAATCCATGATTAATTGTAAGTTCTATGAAATTGAAATAGCATGTATGTTAAATTAGGTAATTTCTATGTTATAACCCTTGAATTTGCAAGTTTGGGCGAGGTAATTAAAATGTTATATGTTGTCCATGATTATATGCAT
This sequence comes from Capsicum annuum, assembly GCF_002878395.1. Taxonomy (NCBI): domain Eukaryota; kingdom Viridiplantae; phylum Streptophyta; class Magnoliopsida; order Solanales; family Solanaceae; genus Capsicum; species Capsicum annuum. Next base: position 166,648,991 of record NC_061111.1, on the reverse strand, counting down.
TAAGTTGTGCTACCCAAGTGTTTGATGGAATGTCCATGAACCCCAGTTATCTTATTTAGGGCATGTCGGTTAGATGACTAATTCCCACAGTCTCAGTTTCTGTCTCAGTATAGAACTCAATTTAGTCCTATAGAATCAGGACTGTCAGCTACAGTCACTCAACTATCAGTAATCTCAGATATTAGTTACTGAATTATTAGAACTCAGTACTCAGCTTCTGTAAAAGCTCAGATATAGTATACATGTATATGCACAATATTGTATGCTCAGTATTTTACAGTAGTTCCAGTTAACCATGTACTCTTATTCAGTTACTTCATATCATTCAGTCAGTTACTATTCATGCATATGAACCCTTGCATTCAGCCTTACCTCATCTAGCATACCAGTACATTCAACATATTGACACATACTTTCTGTTTGTGCTATGATGTCTTATATCATAGTTTCAGACATTCATGTTCCTAATCGCGCATAGACAGATTCAGATTGTAGCAGTAAATTCAGTAGTGAGTCCTCCTTTATTGAAGATATGCTTTTATTTTAGAATTTTCATTAGCTTTAGTATTTTAGTTGCCGGAGTTAGTTGGGGGCTTGCCTCATCAACTCCACTTTCAGACAGTTCAGTTAGAGGCTTTTCAGACTAGACTAGTTAAGACAGTGTTCAGTTTTTCAGATGTTATTATAGTTGTTATTCTTTGTCAATATTCAGATTATGAACCTTATGGCATTTCAGCCTATTTTTTGCATTGTTTCAGTATTATTATTCAGTGCTCACAGCTGGTATCAGTCATGGGTTAGCTTGTGGTCCTTCGGGGTCGTAAGCACTATGTGGCATTCGAGGTGCAGACTCGAGGCGTTACAAACTTGGTATTCGAGCCTAAGGTTTAACTGAGTCCTAGGAAGTTTGAAAGTCACATCAAGTAGAGTTATGCATGGGTGTGTAGCATGCCACACTTATGGACAAGAGGCCATGAGACATTTTTAGGAAAAGTTTCCCTTCTTTCAGTATGCATGTCGTGCGAGATAACATGAGCTCAAGTTAAACTCTCAGTCTAATCGTTTTCTCACTTCCATTTATAGAATATTCCTCCCGAAAAGAGCAACAAAAGAACAACAACAAACTAGTTAGCACCTCAGCCCATTCAGGCCAATCCCCTGGATGAGCATGTCTCCCTTGCAAAATTCAGAGCTGCGTTCACCACTCTAGCCAATTTCGTAGCAGCTTAGAATGAATAGCCAGCTGCTATTCAAGCCAACCCAGTGTCCAATACTGCTACATCCAGGATTCAAGACTTCACCCGAATGAATCCTCCCTTATTCTCAGGATCTAAGCTCGAAGAGGATCAATATAAGTTCCTCGACTAGGTTTAGAAAGTCACAAATATTATGGGAGTGACTTCCAGTGAGAGTACTGAGTTAGCTACCTATCAGCTACAGGATATAGCTCATACGTGGTTTAAGCACTGCCTATCAGCTACAGAATATAGCTCATATGTGGTTTAAGCATGGAAGGTAGACAGGGGCACAGATGCAGAGCCCATAGAATGGGAAGAGTTTACTACTGCCTTTCTAGACAAATTCTTTCCCTTAGAGCTGAGAGAAGCCAAGGTGTTAGATTTCATCAATCTCAGGAAAGGCAATATAAGTGTTAAATAGTATTCCTTTAAGTTTACTCAGTTAGCCAAGTATGCTCCCCATGTAGTAGCAGACAATAGGTCTCGAATAAGCAAGTTCGTGTCTGGGGTGTTAGAGAGTGTGGTTAAGGAGTGCAGAACTGTGATGTTGAATAAGGAGATAGACATATCCAGGCTTATGGTCCATGCTCAATATATAGAAGAAGCAAAGTATAAAGAGTGAGAAGGAGAGAACAAGAGAGCTAGAATAGATAGCTTCAATTTCGGTCAACCTAAGTCAGAGAAAAGTAACCGTTCCCAGTTTTGTCCAGAGACTTCAGTTCCAACTCTGTCTTTAGCTAGTGCTAAGTTCAAAAATGGTAACAAAGATAGGGCGCCAGGCTCTAAATCTTAAGGTAGTGTCAGCAGTGCTCGGACAAATCTTCTTTGTCAGAAATATGGTAGAAACCATTAGGGTATCTGCAGAGCTGGCAGTGATGTTTGTTTTGGGTGTTGCAAGCCAGGCCACAGAATTAGAGATTGTCCTCAGTCAGGTTCCCAAGGTTAGTATAATCGTCATTCAGCTCAGTCCGAAAACCCGAATCAGCAGGGTGCCACTTCCAGAGCCACCAGTGGGCAACACCCAAATAGGCATTACGCACTTCAATCCCGACAAGATCAGGAAATTTCTCCTATTGTGGTCACTGGTATATTATAGATCTTCCACTTACAAGTTTATGCCTTATTAGATCCAGGATCTTCTCTATCTTTTGTAACTCCTTACATAGTAGTCAACTTTAAAGTTAGACCAGAAGTTTTAACAGAACCTTTCTTAGTATCTACCCCAGTGGGTTAGTCTATTATAGGCTAAAGGGTATGCAGAAACTGTCCAGGCATGATATGTCAAAAAGTTACTTCAGCAGACTTAGTGGGATTAGAGATGGCGGATTTTGATGTCATTCTCGAAATGGATTGGCTCCACTCGTGCTATGCCTCAGTTGATTATAGAAACAGAATTATTCATTTTTAGTTTCCAAATAAACCAGTCCTTGAATGATGGGGTAGTACTACAACGCTTAAGGGTCAGTTGATTTCATACCTTAGAGCGAGAAATGATATCCAAAGGTTATGTCAATCATCTTGTGCGAGTCAAAGACTCTAGTTCAGAAGCTCCTAGTCTTGATTCAGTTCCAGTAGTGAATAAAGTCTCAGATGTATTTCTCGAAGATCTTCCTGGAGTTCATCCCGAAAGGAAAATTGACTTTGGAGTAGACCTTCTTCCAGATACTCAGCCCATATCTATTATACCATATAGAATGACACCAGCTGAACTCAGAGAGTTAAAAGAACAGTTAAAGGACCTTTTAGACAAGGGGTTCATCATACCCAATATTTGCCCATGGGGTGCACCAGTCTTATTCATTTGTAAGAAAGATGCTCCACTCAAAATGTGTTCAGACTACCGTCAGTTGAACAAAGTCACAGTCAATAATAAATACCCACTTCCTAAAATTAATGACTTGTTTGACAAACTTTAGGGCACCAATTAGTTTTCTAAGATAGACCTCAGATCAGGCTATCATCATCTTAGAGTAAGAGAATGTGATATTCCAAAAATAGCTTTCCAAACCCGGTATGGTAACTTCGAGTTTCTAGTCATGTCTTTGGGTTTAGCTGGTTATTATCATTAATTTTTTAAAGGGTTTTCATCTATTGTATCCTTCATGTCCAGATTGACTCTAAGAAAGTCAAGTTCCAGTGGTCATATTCTTATGAGAAGAGTTTTCAGGAGTTAAAGACTCGACTCACCTCAACCCCAATTTTGACTCTACCAGATGGTTCAAATGGAGTTGTTATGTACTGTGATGCGTCTAGAGTAGGTTTGGGTTATGTAATCATGTAGAGAGGTAAGATCATAGCCTATGCCTCTAGATAGCTTAAGACTCATGAGAAGAATACCCTACCCATGATCTTGAGTTAGCAGTTGTAGTATTTGCCTTAAAGATTTGGAGGTACTATTTATATAGGGAACATGTTGATGTGTTCACAGATAAAAAAAACTTGCAGTATATGTTCTCTCAAAAATATTTGAATTTACATCAAAGAAGGTGGTTAGAGTTGATGAAATACTATGACATGAGTGTTCTGTATCATTCGGGCAAGGCTAATATTATGGATAATGCTCTTAGTAGGTTGTCTATGGGTATTGTTGCTCATGTTGAGAATGGTAAGAAGAAGTTAGCATAGGAAGTTCATCAGTTTGTCCGACTAGGTGTTCGCTTAGTCAATTCAGTAGAGGGTAGTGTGTGGGTACAAAATAGTTTAGAATTATCTCTGGTTTCCAAAGTGAAGGAAAAGCAGGACGGAGATCCTAGTCTATTTAAGTTAAAAAAGTTAGTTAGAGATAAAAAAGTAGAGGTTTTCTCCCAAGGGAGAGATGGTGTGTTGCATTGCTAGGGTCGGCTATGTGTGCCAGGCGTAGATGACTTAAGGTAATGAATTCTTGCAAAAGTGCATGGTGCACGTTACTCTATTCATCCAGGGGCCATGAAGATGTACTGTGATTTACGGGAGATCTATTGGTGGAGTGGGATAGAGAAAGATATCACAGAGTTTGTAGCTAAATGCTCTACATGTCAGCAGGTTTGTATTGAGTACCAGAAGCCTAGTAGGTCTATGCAGGAGTTCAGTATTCCCACATGGAAATGGGAAGAAGTGAACATGGACTTTGTGATGGGTTTGCCTTTTACTCGTTTTCAACATGATTCGATTTGGGTTATTGTAGACAGGATAACCAAATCCGCTCATTTCTTACCAATTCATACCTCCTATTCAGCTGAGGACTACGCCAAACTTTATGTCAGAGAGTTGTTCAGGTTACACGGAATCCCAGTATCCATCATCTTAGATAAAGGTACCTAGTTTACCTCTTACTTCTAGAAAGCATTCCAAAAGGGTCTTGGTACCCAAGTTCACCTTAGTATAGCCTTCCCCCATCAACTAGATAGTCAAGCAGAAAGGACCATTTGGACTCTAGAAGATATATTAAGAGTATGCGTGATTGATTTTAAAGGTAGTTGGGATGGCCACTTACCTTTGATATAATTCTCATATAATAACAACTATCATTATAGTATTTAGATGGCTCTATTTGAGGCTCTTTATGATAGGTGATATAGATCTTTAATTGGTTGGTTCAAGGTAGGTGAGGCCATAATAGTAGGGCCCGATCTCATGTTCAATGCCTTAAAGAAGGTTCAGTTGATTAGAGAAAGACTTAGGGCAGCCCAGAACTGACAGAAATCGTATACGGATATGAAGAGAAAAGATCTTGAGTTTGAGGTCGGTGATTTTGTGTACTTGAAAATCTCAACCATGAAGTGGGTAAAGAGGTTCGACAAGAAGGGAAAGCCTGTCTCCTATATTTTGGTCCTTACAGAATTCTCAACCATTATAAAAAGGTAGCTTATGGCTTTAGTTGCCTTCATATCTAGCTTCAGTGCACCAAGTGTTCCACGTATCCTTGCTAAAGAAATGCATTAGTGACCCAATAGATATAGTTCCTATAGAGAGTGTCAATATTCAAAATGATCTCTCTTTTGAATAGGTTCCAGTCTAAATCCTTGATCGTCAAATTCACAGAGTGAAGAATAAACAACTTCCCTTGGTCAAAGTTCTTTAGTGGAATTAGTCCGTTGAGGGAGCTACTTAGGAAGCAGAAGCAGATATGCGGACCAAGTATCCTCACCTCTTCTCTGCAAAATCAAATTCAGCTTGAGGTAATAGTCTTTTTTAACTTTACTCAGTTTCCTATTCAGTTACAGTTACAAACTTGGTATCCATTACCGTCCCATATTCAGTCATGCATTCATGAATCAGTTCAGTCATGTACTCATACATCAGATATGCATGTTCAGTATGAAAACTCAGCTTATCAATGATTTCACTCATGTAATCATGTTTCAGTTATGCAGGTTTAGTGTGTAAACTTAGTCTATCATTATCTCTCAGCTTAATCAGTTCATTCGAAGATGAATGTTCCCAAGGGGGAGATATTGTAATGCCTCAAAATTTCCATTATTTAATTTAACTCTCAGTACATGAGTAATCCTATATAAAATTTTTGAAGTACTCCAGATTTTCCAGTTTAGAGCTTACCATTGCGTATGAAATTCAGTCAGCTTTCCAACGATATAAAATTTGCCCAAATTCGAAATCGGGGTGAAGAGTTAGGGCAGTTTTGTAAAGCAGTGTGCCAACTGGCACATCACCGCGTTGCGGAGATAGGCCAAATAGCAATTGTCTAAATCCAGAGAAGCTTCGCGATTCCACCGTGTCGCGCTGGTTTCCCAATTTTTAGTTGTCAATTTCCAGTGTGACACCGTGATTCCACTGCATTGCATTGATGACCCAGTTCTTAATTGTCAATTTCCAGTGACACGACGCGATAGCACCACGTCGCACCAAGGGCCCATATCAGAAATTTTGACGGAAATTAAAAGTGTTGTCTAGGGGAAAATAAGTCTTTTCCCATATATTTACTCAGTCAAGTATGGGATTTAATCCCTAAAAACGTAATTAGGCCATTATTTACTCATTTTTCTCAAGATTAAATTCATTCTCTCTCAAAAGGGCAAAAACCCTAGCTTCAAGAATCAAGAACAATTCTTAAGAATCCCTCCAAGAACCTTCAAGAATTAATTTTTTCAGGTATGTTAGGTGTTCATCTATGGGTTCCTTTCAGCCATAGAATCCAAGAATCCCATTTAAACTAGAAACTTATTGATTCATTATTTACATACTTAAATTGGATTGTATTCATGTTCATGACATTTATTGAGTTTCAATCCATGATTAATTATAAGTTCTATGAAATTGAAATAACATGGATATTAAATTGGGTAATTTCCTTGTTATAACCCTTGAATTTGTAAGTTTGGGAGTGGTAATTACAATGTTATATGTTGTCCATGATTATATGCATTAAGTTGTGCTCCTTAAGTGTTTGATGAAATGTCCATATGAATTAAATGGTGAAATCATGGCATGCTAACATATGTACGAGCTTATGTCCTACAAGTGTTTGATAAAATGTCTCTATGAATGAGTTATGAACAAGTGAAAATTATTAGGCTTTTCAAGATCATGCTATGCTTTACTTCCTATGCTATCGAGTCCTGGGGGTATTCAATACCCCAAAAAAAATATAGCTGTTTACCTAAAGCTACAATAGTTACAGAAAGTCTCAGTAAGGTCACAATCAGTAGTACTTAGTTAGTTCCAGAACTCAGTGAAACTCAATATCAGTCTAGATCAGCTCAGTATAATAATTAGTGTCTTTAGTTGGGAGTAGGATTCAGCCTCGAGTGAACTAAAGAAAGGGGACTCACCTGCCAGTAGAGGGTGTGTTTCTTAGAAGCAGTCCTTCCATTCCAGAACTACATAGCTAGCTTAGGTTGAGACATCAACCTGCCAGTTGAGGGTTGATAAGGTATTTTAACCTGCTAGTTGAGGATACCACCATTCTTAATCAGGGCACCTGCCAGATGAGGGTGACTCTTCAGTTGTCTTTACCCATGGCATGGTATTAACACGCTTCCAACTGGGGGTTACAGGTTGGACCCCAGTTATATTATTTAGGGCATGTCGGTTAGATGACTACTTCCCACAGTCTCAGTTTCAGTCTCAGTATAGACCTCTGTTTAGTTCTACAGAATCAGGACTATCAAATACAGTCACTCAACTATCAGTAATTTAGTTATCAATAATCTCATAAATCAGTTTCTCAATTATCAAAACATAGTACTTAGCTTTAGTAAAAGCTCAGATATAGTATACACGTATATGCACAGTATTGCATACTCATTATTTTATAGTAGTTTTAGTTAACCATGTACTCTTATTCAGTTACTTCATATTATTCAGTTTGTTGCTCTTCATGTATATGAACCCTTGCATTCAGCCTTACCTTATCTAGAATACCAGTACATTCCACATACTGATACATACTTTTTCTTTGTGCTATGATGTCTCATATCATAGGTTCAGACGCTCAAATTCCTGACCAGTAGATTCAGTAGTGGGTCCTCATCTATCGAAGATATCATTTTATTTTAAGATTTTTATTAGCTTCAGTATTTCAGTAGTCGGAGTTAGTTTGGGGCTTACCTCATCAACTCCACTTTCAAACAGTTCAGTTAGAGGCTTTTCAGACTAGACTAGTTCAGACAGTGTTCAGTTTTTCAAATGTTATTACGGTTGTTATTCTTTGTCAAGATTCAGATTATGAACCTTATGGCATTTCAGCCTATTTTTTGCATTATTTCAGTAATATTATTTAGTGTTCACAGTTGGTACCTATCATGGATTAACTTGTGGTCCTTCGGGGTCGTAAGCACCGTATAGCATCCGAGGTGCAGACTTAGGGCATTACAAACTTGGTATCAGAGCCTAAGGTTCAACAGAGTCCTAGGGAGTCTGAAAGTCGCATCAAGTAGAGTCTTATGCATGGGTGTGTAGCGCACCACACTTATGGACAAGAGGCTATGAGACGTTTTTAGGAAAATTTTCCCTTCTTTCAGTGTGCATGTCGTGCGAGTGAGCATGATCTCTAGTTAAACTCTTAGTATAATCCTTTTCTCACTTCTATTTACAGAACCTATATCCCAAAAAAAATAACCAAAGAAGAACAGGAAATCAGTCAGCACCTCAGCCCATTCAGGCAGATCCCCTGGACGAGCATGTCTCCCATACAAAATTCAGAGGTGCCTTCACCAATTCCTTAGTAGCTCAGAATAAATGAACAGCTGTTGTTCAGGCTAAGCTAGTGTCCAATTCAGCTACAGCTAGGATTCAGGACTTCACCCTAATAAATCTCCCCTATTCTCAAGATCTTAGCTCGAAGAGGATCTGCAGGAGTTCCTTGAGCATGTTCAGAAAGTCACAGATATTATGGGAGTGACTTCCAGTGAGAGTGTGGAGTTAGCTGCTTATCATCTACAGAATGTAGCTCATATATCGTTTAAGTAGTGAAAGGTAGACAAGGGCACAGATGCAGAGCCCATAGAATGGAAAGAGTTTGCTACTGCCTTTCTGGACAAATTCTTTCCCTTAAAGCTAAGAGAAGCCAAGGTGTTAGAGTTCATCAATCTCAGGCAAGTAAACATGAGTGCATGTATGGGTGTCAGAGAGTGTGGTTAAGGAGTACAGAACTGTGATGTTGATTAAGAAGATGGATATATCTAGGCTTATGGTCCATGCTCAGCAAATAGAAAATACGAAGAATAAAGAGATTCAGAGGGAGAAAAGAAGAGCTAGAATAGGTAGCTTCAATTTTGGTCAGCCTAAGTCAGAGGGCGATAACCATTCCTAGTTCCTTCCAAATTCTTTAGTTCCAGCTCTGTCTTTATCTTGTGCTCTAGTACCTAAGTTCATAAATGGTAACAAATATTTGGCACCAGAATCTAAATATTAGGGTAGTGTCAGCAGTGCTCAAAGAAATCTTTTTTGTCAAAAATATGGAAAAAACATCAGGGTATCTGCAGTGCTGGCAGTGATGTATGTTTTGGGTGTCGCAATCTAGGCCACAGAATCAAAGATTGTCCTCAGTCAGGTTCCCAGGGTTAGTACAATCATTCTTCATCTTAGTCCGTTCGCCTGTATCAGCAGGGTGCCGCTTCTAGTGCCACCAGTGGGCAATGCCCAAATAGGATTTATGTACTTTAATCCCGACAAGATCAGAAAAGTTCTCCTGATGTAGTCACTGGTATGTTACAGATCTTCCACTTACATTTTATGTCTTTTTAGATCCAGGAGCTTCTCTATCTTTTGTAACTTCATACATAGCATTCAACTTTAAAGTCAGACCAAAAGTTTTAACCGAACCTTTCTCAGTCTTTATCCTAGTGGGTTAGTCTATCATAGCCCGACGGGTATACAGGAACTGTCCAATCAGTATATCTCAGAAAATCACTTCAGTAGACGTAGTGGAATTAGAGATGATGGATTTCAAATTCATTCTCGTCATGGATTCGCTCCACTCGTGCTATGCCTCAGTTGATTGTAGAAATAGAATTGTTCATTTTCAGTTTTCAAATGAACTATTCCTTAAATAGAGGGGTAGTATTACAATGCTTAAGGGTTAGTTGATTTCATACCTTAAGAGTGAGAAAAATCATATCCAAAGGTTGTGTCTATCATGTTGTACGAGTCAAAGACTCCTAGTCTTGAGTCAGTTTCAATAGTGAATGAATTCTCAGATGTGTTTCCCAAAGATCTTCCTGGAGTTTCTCCCAAAAGGGAAATTGACTTAAGAATAGACCTTCTTCCAGATACTCAGCCCATATCTATTCCTCCATATAGAATGGCTCCATCTGAACTCAGAGAGTTAAAAGAACACTTAAAAGACCTTTTAGACAAGGGGTTCATCAGACCCATCATTTACCCATGGGGCACACCAGTCTTATTCGTGTGTAAGAAAGATGATTCACTCAGAATGTGTATAGACTACCATCAGTTGAACAAAGTCACAGTCAAGAATAAATACCCACTTCTGAGAATCGATGACTTATTTGACCAACTTCAGGGCGCTAATTACTTTTCTAAGATAGACCTCAGATCAGACTATCATCAACTCAGAGTTAGAGAATTTGACATTCTAAAAATATCTTTTTAAACACGGTATGGTCAATTCGAGTTTTTAATTATGTCCTTTGATCTCACTAATACCCCAACAACTTTCAGGGACTTAATGAACCGCGTGTTCATGCAGTACTTGGATATATTTGTTATAGTCTTCATCAATGACATTTTTGTTTAATCTCGTAGTGAGAATGATCATGCAGATCACCTCAGAATTATACTTCAGACTCTCAGAACTTATCAGTTGTTCACCGAATTCAGTAAGTGCAATGTTTGGCTAAGTTCAATAGTATTCCTTAGTTATGTGGTTTCTGGTGATGGCAATAGAGTTGATCCTTAAAAGACCGAGGTGGTGAGAAACTAGCCTAGATCCATTTCTATGACAGATATGAGAACTTTCTTGGGTTTAGATGGCTATTACTGTTGGTTTGTTGAAGTGGTTTTGTCTACTACGTCCCCCATGTCCAGATTAACTCAGACGAAAGTAAAGTTCCTGTTGTTAGATTCTTGCGAGAAGAGTTTTCAGGAGTTGAAGACTCGACTTACCTCAGCCCCAGTTTTGACTCTACCAGATGGTTCAGATGGGTTTGTTGTGTACTGTGATGCATCCAGAGTAGGTTTGGGTTGTGTATTCATGCAGAGAAGTAAGGTCATAGCCTATGCCTCTAGACAACTTAAACCTCATGAGAAAAATTACCCTACCCATGATCTTGAGTTAGTAGCTGTAGTGTTTTCTTTAATTATTTGGAGGCATTATTTGTATGGGGTACATGTTGATGTATTCACAAATCACAAAAGCTTACAGTATGTGTTCTCTCAAAAAGATTTAAATTTGCGTCAGAGAAGGTGGTTAGAATTATTGAAAGAGTATTACATGAGTGTTCTGTATCATCCGAGCAAGGCCAATATAGTGGTTGATGCTCTCAATAGGTTGTCTATGGGTAGTGTTTCTCTTGTTGTAAATGGTAAGAAGAAGTTAGTTCAGGAAGTTCATCAGCTTTCCCAACTAGGTATCTGCTTAGTCGATTTAGCAAAGAGTAGTATGTGGGTGCAGAATAGTTCAAAATCATCTCTGGTTTTTGAAGTGAAGGAAAAGCAGGACAGAGATCCCAATCTAGTTAAGTTGAAAGAGTTAGTCAAAAATCAAAAAGTAAAGGTTTTCTCCCAAGGGGGAGATGGTGTATTTCATTGCCAGGGTCGGCTATGTGTGCCAGGTGTAGACGACTTGAGGCAATGAATTCTTGCAAAAGCGCACGGTGCACGTTACTCTATTCATCCAGGGGCCACTAAGATGTATCATAATTTGTGGGAGATCTATTGGTGGAGTGGGATGGATAGAGATATCATAGAGTTTGTAGCTAAATGCTCTGCATGTCAGCAGGTTAAGATTGAGCACCAGAAGCCTATTGGGTCCATGCAGGAGTTCAATACTCCCATATGGAAATAAAAGAAGTGAACATAGACATTGTGATGGGTTTGCCTCGTACTCGTTATCAATATGATTCCATTTGGGTTATCGTAGACAAGATAACCAAATCAGCTTATTTCTTACCAGTTCATACCTCCTATTCAACCGAGGACTACGCTAAACTTTATGTCAGAGAGTTGTTCAGGTTACATGGAGTCCCAGTGTCCATCATCTCAGATAGAGAAACCTAGCTTACCTCTTACTTCTAAAAAGTTTTCCAAAAGGGTTTTGGCACCCAAGTTCACCTTTGTACATCCTTCCACCCTCAGATAGATGGTCAAGCAAAAAGGACCATTCAGAATCTAGAAGATATGTTAAGAGCATGCATGATTGATATTAAAGGTAGTTGGGATGACTACTTCCCTTTGATCGAATTCACATATAATAACAACTATCATTCTAGTAATTAGATGGCTCCATTTGAGGATCTTTATGGTAGGAGATGTAGATATCTAATTGGTTGGTTCGAGGTAGGCGAGGCCACAGTATTAGGGCCCAATCTCATATTCGATGCATTTGAAAAGGTTCAGTAGATCAGAGAAAGGCTTAGGGCAGCCCAGAGCCGAGAAAAATCGTATATCAATATGAGGAGAAAAGATCTCGAGTTTGAGGTCGGCAATTTTGTATACTTGAAAATCTAACCCATGAAGGGGGTAAAGAGGTTTAACAAGAAGGGAAAGCCAGTCCCCGATATATCGGTCCTTACATAATTCTCAGTCGTTATGGAAAGGTAGCTTACGAGCTTGAGTTTCCTTCAGATCTAGCTTCAGTACACCTAGTGTTCCATGTCTCCTTGATAAAGAAATACATTAGTTAACCAATAGTTATAGTTCTGTTAGAGGACTTTGATATTTAGAATGATCTCTCTTTCGAAGAGGTTCCAGTCCAAATCCTTGATCGTCAAATTCACAGACTGAGGAAAAAACAAGTTCCCTTGGTTAAAGTTCTTTGGCGGAATCAGTCCGTTGAGGGATATACTTAGAAAGAAGAAGCAGATATGCGAACCAAGTAGCCTCACCTCTTCTCCACAAACTTAGATTCAGCTTGAGGTAATAGTCTTCCTTAGCTTTGCTCAGTTCCCTATTCAGTTTCAGTTTCTTGATATCCATTACCATCGCATATTCAGTCATGTATTCATGAATCAGTTCAGTTATGTTCTCATGCATCAAATATACATGTTCAGTATGAAAACTCAGCTTATCAGTGATTTCAGTTATGTAATCATATTTTAGTTGTGCAGGTTCAGTGTGTAAACTTAGTCTATCACTATTTCTCAGCTTAATCAGTTTCATTCAAGGAAGAATGTTCCCAAGGGGGAGATATTGTAATACCCCGTATTTCCATATCTTAATTTAAACATAAGTAAATCTATATAAAAATTTTAAAGTACTCAGGATTTTTCAGTATAGAGCTTACCATTGCATAGGAAATTTAGTCATCTTTCCAACGATATAAAATTTGCCCAAATCCGATACTCGGGTGAAGAGTTAGGGCAGTTTTTGTAAAGCAGTGTGCCAATTGGCACATCACCGTATCGCGGAGACAGGCCAAATGGCAATTTTCATAATCCAATGAAGCTCCGTTATTCCACCGCATCGCGTCGGTGTCTCAGTTTCCAGTTGTTAATTTCCAATATGACACTGCGATTCCACCGCGTCGCGTTGATGACCCTGTTCTCAATTGTTAATTTTTAGTGACACGGCATGATAGCGTTGTATCGTGCCAAGGGTCCAAATCATAAATTTTGATGGAAATTAAATATTTCGTCCAGGTTCCAGTCCAAATTCTTGGTCGTCAGATTCGCAGACTGAGGAACAAAGAAGTTCCCTTGGTCAAAGTTCTTTGGCAGAATCAGTCTGTTGAGGGAGATACTTGGGAAGTAGAAGCTGATATACAGGCCAAGTATCCTCACCTCTTCTCCGCGAACTTAGACTTAGCTTGAGGTAACAGTCTTCCTTAGATTTACCGCCAAGATCAATCTTTTGGAGAAGTCGTGTTCTTATAAGAAATATGACTTGGTGAAACTTTCACGAAAATATGCTATGGACACTTTGCGATCAAAGTATGGTGATGGCGAAGGCTATGGTAATTCCATCTATGAGTACTCTTCACCAATTTATAAAACTAAAACTTACCTTCTTGTATACTCTGAAGCTATTAACATTGTTCCTTGAGATTCTAAATGGATTGTGCCACAAAAATTGCAAGACACAATGATTTTTTTCCACCCATCTATGATCTCAAACTCAGAAGGAAAAGAGTCAAACACATTAAAGGCATCAGTGAAACTTTTAGGATCTATAATTTTTCATCGAACACATTATATAGTGGTTTTTACCATACTATCACTCGAATCGATGCATTTACCTGTTGTTTGATGATCTCAATTGATTAAAAGTTGCACTATACATTTATTCACATAGAAAAACTGGTATATATAACCCAAACATCTTCTATTCCTACTCGCATCGAATGCTCATTAGTTGGGAATTTAAAAAAGTTTTTTTAGCTGTTTATTTATACGGTAATGTTTTTTATGCGACGAGTCACTACACCTACACTACACAGTTCAAGAATCCTTTCATCTTCAAACAAGAGACATGCTTACAAGAAGAATTCCAAATTGACCCATTAGGATAATGAGTACTCATCGCCATTGCAACATTCTTCTCCTTCACAATGACCTAGATTGTTAGTTCTACGGGCCGGGTCAGGACCACATTATCTTGAATGTGAACTATGCCATATCACTTGTTTTGTATGAATATGGAGAGGCTCAGTCTGGAAGCTAGTAGCTACATCACCCCCACCATCCCCCTAATTTAGTTTTAGTTTTTGTTCATTGCAGAAGAAGCTTTCTTAGTTAGGATTTTTGTTAAAAGTAAACTTCTTCTTTTTTCCCTTTTGTTGGTTTGGTGTTCGTAAAATATATGTATTTGCAATGAACAATATCAATATAATGATTTTAGTTTGTTAATTACCTTTGTCCTCTTCTTTATGATTGTTATTTTTATATTGGTAAGCTTCTTCTTTATGATTATCAATTATTTGCATTGCCAACTTTTTAAATTCTTATTGCTCAATCAATAAATATAATAGTGGACTACCTTGATAAGATATACTGTAATGACCCGAGACTACCCCCTAGTCATCACACGGTTCTTACGACCCCGAAGGACCACAAGCTAACCCATGAATAATATCTACTGTGAGCACTGAACAAGTAATACTGAAATAAATACGGAATAACAGACAGAAATACCATAAGGTTCAAAACATCTGAAATACCGATAATGAATAATAACATATAAATCTAAAATACTGTTTGAATCTAGTTTGAAAAGAATCTAACTGAATCTGTCTGAAAGTGGAGTTGATGGGATAATCCCCCAACTAATTCCAACTAATAAAATATTGCTAAGCTGAAGTATTGAAATAAAAGCATATCCTCGATAGATGTGGGCTCACTGTTTAATCTGTAACTGCTGGCTGAATCTGGATAAGCACGGTTAGGAACTTGAACATCCAAACCTATGATATGAAACATCATAGCACAAGAAATGGGTATGTGATCTGTACATGGGAATGCACTGGTATGCTAAATGAGGTAAGTCTGAATGCATGGGTTTATATGTATGAATAATAACTATCTGAATGATATGCAAGAGTTGGATTAGCATACCTGGAGGATTTGTAACTACTGAACATACTGCATAAACTGTGCGAGTATACTGGAGCTGAATCTGATAACTAATAACTGTGGGAGGCAATCATCTAACCAATATGCCCCAATCTGAACTAATAGGGGTCCAATCTATAATCCTAATTGGAAGGGTATCATTACCGTACCATGGGTAAAGACAAGATGAAGAGTAACCCTCTACTGGTAGGTTCCCTAAACTAGAACGGTGGTACCCTCTACTGGCAGGTAGAGTACCTCATCAACCCTCAACTGGCAGGTTTGATATTTTAACCTACACTGGCTACGTAGTTCTGGAATGCAATAATTGCTTCTAAGGATCACACCCTCTACCGGAAGGTGCCCCCATCCTTGCATTTACTCGATGCTGAATCCTACTTCTAACTAAAAGACACTGAACTGAGTATACTGAACTAGACTGGACTGATACTAAGATTGCCGAGTTTTCCTAAGATCTATAACTTACTAAATTCTACTGAGTTCTATAATGGACTGAGAGTACTATCGATCATGACACGATTGATAATATTCTATAACTGACACTGGCTCTAAGTAACAGCTAGATTGTCGGGTATTAAATACCTCTAGGACTTGATAGCATGAAAATTAAAGAAAAGCATAATCTTGAATAACATAAAAATGTTCACTTGATCATAATTCATTCATAGCAACATTTCATCAAATACTTGTGAGGCATTAACTTGTACATGAATGGGCAATACATGTTAGTATGCTAGAATGACATTATTTCATTCTTATAGACAATTTATCAAACATATAAGAAGCATACTTGGTTCATTAGATCAAAAACACTTAGGGCTCATTTGGTAGAGTGTATTGGAAAGTTAATGCGTGCATTAGTTTAATGTGTATTAATTTTGGTATATTTTTTTATCTTATGTATGTGTATTGAGGTGTGTATTACTAATACCTCAAAATCCATGACATTAGTAATGTAATGGATCTAATGCATGCATTAACATGGTTAAAGACACTATTATCCCTCAAAAAAATTTTCGCATCCTTTTCAACATATATATTGAGGGTTTTATGTAAAAAAAAAAATTTCTTAGAAATTATGTAATTTATATTATTTTTAATACATTGAACCAAACACTGCATAAGAAAAATACAAGCATAACTAATGCAAGCATAGCTAACACAAGCATTATTAATACAAGTATTATTAATACACCATATTTTGAATTATTCTTATATACTCTACCAAATGACCCATTAGGGTTAACATGGTTACAACAATCAACTTGCAAATTGAAAGGTTCATCATGAATATCATGTTATTCAATGCATACTAGAATCAATTCTTGAAACTTGTAATCTAAATCATGGATTAAAACTCAAAAAACACCATGAACATGAATTCAATCTAATTCAAACATGGAAATAATAAATCATGAATCTTGTATTTTGAAAAACGATTGTTGGGCTCCATGGAAGGTAAGGATCCATGAATGAACATCTAACATACCTTAATTCATGAGATTCTTGGAGTTCTTGGAGAGATTCTTGGGTTTGACCTTGATTCTTGAGAGCTAGGGTTTATTTTCTTGAGAGAGAACTACCTTTTTATTTTGGGGAAAAGTGAATAATGAAGGATTTTACATGTTTTTAGGGCTTAAATCCCACATCTGGGAAGAATAAAATCATGGAAAAAGACTGTTTTAACCCTGGGTACAACTTTAATTTTTTATGAAATTTTTCTAATCTGGACCCTTGGCGCGACGTGCCACTATCGAGATAGGCCACTGAAAAATAACGACTGGGAAATTGCATGGTGGCGCGACGCGACGCGGTGGTATCACGTTGCCACTTTGTTTGTGAACTGAAAGTGCACCGCGACGCGGTGGAATCACATTGGTACACTCGAAATTAACAATTGTGAGTTGGGCCTATGGAGCGACGCACCAATATCATGGAGCAATACTAAAAATTGACAATTGCTATTTTAACACACTCCGCGACGCGCTACTAGCCTGAATGATGATGTTTAATGACTTAAACTTACAATCGCCATAACTTTTTACCCGATTGTCAGATTTAGTCAAATTTAATATCGTTGGAAAGCTAATTGAATTTCCTACACAATGGCAGGATCTAATCTAAAAATTTCTGAGTATTTTAAAATTTTTATTTAGGATAACCCATGTACTGATGGTGAATCTAGGCAAGAGAAATAAGGGGTATTATAATATCTCTCCCTTGGGAACATTCGTCCTCGAATGAGACTGATTAAGCTGAGGAATGTTGATAGACTGATTTTATACACTGGACATGTATATTTGATGAGTGAAATACATGACTGAACTAATTAATGAATGCGTGACTAAATATGCAACGATAACTGATACTAAGATTACAACTGTAACTGAACATGGAACTGAATAGATCTAAGAAAAACTATTACCTTAAGCTGAGAACACTGATAAGCCTAAGATCATTTACTAAATATGTATGAATGTGAATATAAGGACATGAATGAGCCTGAAATGTGATACACGAACTGAATATCGTGAACTGAACTAAGACTTTGAGTACATAACTTACGATGGACTTGGAAGGTTTAGATCATGATAGCTCAGGGTTTATAGTGCATCTACCCCTTGGGATGCTATGTCCCTCGAGAATGCTAACTTGGGGGAGATACTAAGGAAAAATATGAGATGATGCATAGGGCACCACGAACTAAATTGTGACTGAATATCTGGGATCTAAAATTGAGGCATACATATGTAAATAGGAGATCTATAACATACCAGTGAGTACATCAGGAGAACTTTCCTGATCTTGTCTGGACTGAAGTGCGTAAAACTTGTTTAGGCGTTTACTACTGGTGGCACTGAAAGTGGCACTTTGTTGATTCGGGTGACCTGACTGAGATGAAGGACGACTATACTAACCCTAAGAACCTGACTGAGGACAATCTCTGACTCTATGGCCTGGCTTACCACGCCTGAAACAAATATCACTGCCAGCTCTACACACACCTTTATGATTCTTACCACACTCTCCATAAAATAAATTAGTATGACTATTGCTTATGCTATCCTGGGTCATCGGTACACTAGCTGAGTATGGAGCGAGAACTGAAGACTTTGGACAAAAGTGAGAATGGTTACCACCTTCTGACTTAGACTAATTGAAATTAAAACTACCTGTTCTAGCCCTCTTATTTTCTTTCTCCTTCTTCTTAAGCTTCTGCTCCTCAATCTATTGAGCATGGACTATAAGCCTAGATATGTCCATCTCTTTAATCAATATTGTTGTCCTGCACTCCTTAAACACACTATCTAACACCTCAGATATAAACTTGTTCATTCTATACCTATTATCTGCTACTACATAGGGAGCATACCTGGTTAACAGAGTAAACTTAAGGGAATACTCTTTTATGCTCATACTACCTTATCTGAAATTGATGAACTCTAACATTTTAGGTTCTCTCAGCTCTAAGGGAAAGAATCTGTCTAGGAAGGAAGTAACAAACTCTTCCCACTATATGGGCTATGCATCTACACCCCTATCTACCTTCTACTACTTAAACCATGTATGGGCTACATCTTCTAGCTGATAGGCGGCTAACTTGGCCCTCTCACTGAAAGTCAATCCCATGATGTTTTTGACTTTTTGAAAGTAATCAAGGAACTCTTATGGACCCTCTTCTGACTTAGATTCCACAAAGAAAGGAGGATTCATTCGGGTGAAGTCCCAAATTCTGGTTGTAGTAGTATTGGCCACTGGGTTGGCCAGAACAAAAATTGGCCGTTCATTCTGAGCTATGACTAAATTAGCTAGAGTAGTGAATGCAGCTCTAAATTCTATGAGAGAGACATGTTCATCTAGGGGAGCTGCCTAAATGGGCTGAGGGGCTGACTAGTTTCTGATTCTTCTTTTGTTAGCCCTTTTGGGAGGCATGTTCTGTAAACGAAAGAAAGAAGCGGATTAGACTGAGAGATTAACTTGAACTCATACTCACTTATATGACATGGATACTAAAAGAAGGGAAACTTTTCTTAAAATATCTCATAGCCTCCTATCCATAAGTATGGCGTGCTACACACCCATGCACAAGACTCTATGCAATGCGACTTTCATACTTCTTAGGACTCTATTGAACCTTAGGATTTGATACCAAGTTTGTAACGACCTGAGAATACCCCCTACTCATCACACGGTCCTTACGACCCCGAAGGACCATAATCTAACCCATGAATAATATCTGCTGTAAGCACTGAACAAGTAATACTGAAATAAATGCGAAATAACAGGCAGAAATGCTATAAGGTTCAAAATATCTAAAATACTGATAATGAATAATAATATCTAAATCTAAAATATTGTCTGAATCTAGTTTGAAAAGCCTCTAACTGAATCTGTCTAAAAGTGGAGTTGATAGGACAATCCCCCAACTAACATTATCTACTAAATTACTGCTAACCTGAAGTATTGAAATAAAAGTATATCCTCGATAGATAATGACTCACTGCCGAATCTGCAACTGCTGGTTGAATCTGGCTAAGCGCGGTTAGGAACCTGAGCGTCTAAATCTATGATATGAAATATCATAGCGCAAGAAATGGGTATGCGATCAGTACGTGGGAATGTACTGGTATGCTAAATGTAGTAAGACTGAATGCATTGGTTTATATACATGAACAATAACTAGTTGAATGATATGCAAGAGTTGTATTAGCATACAAGGAGGATCTGTAACTACTGAACATACTGAGCATACTGTGTGAGTATATTGGAACTAAATTTGATAACTAATAGCTAAATATACTGATAATTTAGGATAAATGATAATCTAAATTACTGTTAACTAGGTGACTGTATCTGACAATCCTGATTCTATAGAACTGAACTGAGTTTGATTTTGAAGACTGAGATAGAAACTGAAACTATAGGAGGTAATCATCTAACCGGCATGCCCCAATCTAAACTAATAGGGGTCAAATCTATAACACTAATTAGAAGGGTGTCATTACCGTGCCACGGGTAAAGTAAAGTTGAAGAGTAACCCTCTACTGGCAGGTTCCCTAAATGAGAATGGTGGTACCCTCTACTGGCAGGTAGAGTACCTCATCAACCCTCAACTGGCAGGTTTGATGTCTCAACCTACACTATCTACATAGTTGTGGAATGCAAGGGTTGCTTCTAAGGATCATACCCTCTGCTGGTAGGTGAGCCCCCATCCTTGGGTTCACTTGGTGCTGAATCCTACTCCCAACTAAAAGACACTGAACTGAGTATACTGAACTGGACTAGATTGATACTGAGATTGCTGAGTTTTTCTAAGTTCCATAACTGACTAAATTCTACTGAGTTCTGTAACGGACTGAGAGTACTACTGATCATGACATGACTGATACTATTCTATAACTGACACTGGCTATAAGTAACAGCTAGATTATCGGGTATTAAATACCTCCAGGACTCGATAGCATGAAAAGTAAAGAAAAGCATAATCTTGAATAACATAACAATGTTCACTTGATCATAATTCATTCATAGCGACATATCATCAAACACTTGTGAGGCATTAACTTGTACATGAATGGGGAATACATGTTAGTATGCTAGAATAGTATTATTTCATTCTCATAGACAATTTATCAAACACATAAGAAGCATAATTGGTTCATTAGATCATAAACACTTAGGATTAACATGGTTACAACAATCAGCTTACAAATTGAAGGGTTTATCATGAATATCATGTAATTCAATGCATACTAGAATCAATTCTTGGAACTTGTAATCTAAATCATAGATTAAAACTCAAACAACACCATGAACATGAATGCAATCTAATTCAAACACGAAAATCATAAATCATGAATCTTGTATTTTGAAAAAGGATTCTTGGGCTCCATGGAGGATAAGGATCCATGAATGAACATCTAACATACCTTAATTCGTGAGATTCTTGGAGTTCTTAGAGAGATTCTTGGGATTGACCTTGATTCTTGAGAGCTAGGGTTTGTTTTCTTTGGAGAGAACTACCTTTTGATATTGGGGAAAAGTGATTAATAAAGGGTTTTAAACATTTTTAGGACTTAAAGCCCACATCTGGGCGGAATAAAATCATGGGAAAAAAATGTTTTAACCCTGGACGCAACATTAATTTTTCATAAAATTTTCTCGATCTGGACCCCTGGCGCGACGCGCCACTATCGCGCTAGGCCTCTAGAAAATAACGACTGGAAAATTACATGGTGGTGCGATGCGGGTATCGCGTTGCCACTTTGTTTGTGAACTGAAAGTGCACCGCAACGCGGTGGAATCGCGTTGGTACACTAAAAAATGACGATTGTGAACTGGGTTTATGGCACGATGTACCAATATCATGAAGCAATACTAAAAATTAACAATTGTTATTTTAACACACTCCACAATGCGCTACTGGCTTGAATGACGATATTTAACGACTAAATCTTAAAATCACCATAACTTCTTACCCGGTTGTCGGATTTAGGCGAATTTTATATCGTTGGAAATCTAATTGCATTTACTACACAATGGAAGGATCTAATCTGAAAATTTTTGAGTATTTCAAAAATTTTATTTAGGATAACCCATGTACAGAGGGTTAATCTAGGCTAGGGAAATACAGGGTTTTACATATACGAAGTGTAAACTATGTGATAATACATGTAGATTACACATATAGTCTATCATAGATAAAAATTTTCATCTATTCATGATCAACTACTATTATAAGGACAATTTTTGATCTTGGCCTCTGTCAATCCTCGATCATACATATAGGTCTACCATAGACCCTATGAATCGATGGACCCTTAGTAGCATGTAGTTTCAAAGAAAATAATTAAATAAAAAAATTAAATTATCGAAATTGACACATATGAGGGAGTTTAAACAAGTCACGTGATCACATAAATTGAGGGTGGTGATCGAAGGGTTATATGGGTAGGTGGTCGTTGAACAAGCAGAATTCTTAAAACATATTTATGCTTTGAGGGTTCATCCATTCTATGATAGACTTATATGATTGGTCGAGTATTGACAATTGACAAGATCGATGGTACACCCCATAGTTCTATCTACATGACTGTAGACCCACACTAGTTTGTTGTTTAAAATAAAATAATTAAATAAGAAAAATAAATTATGAGAATTTACACATGGAGAAATTTTAAAAGTCACATGATCTTATAATAGCCCACATAAATTTAGGGTGGTGATCAAAAGGGTATGTGGATGTAGTGGTGTAACGCCCCAAGTCTACCTTGGATGCTACACGGTACTCATAATTCTAAAGGACCACAAGTTAACCCATTACTGGTACCTACTGCAATAACTGAATAATAATACTGTGATATATGGAAATTAAACGTAAAATATGCCATAAGGTTCAATACTAAAATACAACTGAATACGATATAGTGATACCAAAACTGAAACATCTATCTGAAAATACTCGTCTGAAAAGCCTCTAAACTGTCTGAACTATGGAGTTGATGGGACAAGTCCCCAACTAACTTTGACTAATGAAAATGAACTAAAATGCTGAAATAACTAATCACGTCCTCGAACTACGAAGACCCACCACTAACTCTATATGCTGAGAGTCTAAACTGCTAAGGGTGCTCGGGAGCCCGTGTGTCTGAACCTATGATATAAGACATCATAGCGAAAAAGAAAAGTATGCGTCAGCACTTTGAATGTACTGGTATGCTCAGTGAGGTAGGCTAAAATGCATGGGTTCATATGGATGAAAAATACTTACTGAATGACATAAGTATAACTGGATGAGATTACATGCATGAATACATAACTGTAACTGAGATCGTGATAACATTGAATACTGAGTCTAAATACTGATTAACTAATATCTGAGTATACTGATAGTGAATTATTGATAACTGAATGACTGTATCTGACAGTCCTAATTCTATGGAACTATTCTGAGTTTTGTACTGAGCTGAGTGACTGTGTCTGACAGTCCTGAATCTGTAGAACTAAACTGAGTTCTATACTGAGCCTGAATCTAAAACTGAGACTGTGGGAGGTAATCATCTAACCAACATGCCCCTTCTCTAACTATTTGGGGTCCAACCTATAACCTTAGTTGGAAGTGTGTCAATACTATGCCATGGGTAAAGACAAGTTGTGAGTTAACCCTCTCTGACAGGAAGCTCTTTCGCCAACCCTCTCTGGTAGGAAAACTTAAATGAGATATATCAACCCTAGTCTTGTAGGGAGATATCTCAACCTACACTGGCTATATAGTTCTAGAATGCAAGGATTTCTTCTAAGGACCACACCCTCTACTGGAAGGTGAGCCCCAATCCTTGGGTTCACTCGGTGCTGAATCCCACTCCCAACTGAATAGACACTGAACTAATTTTCTAGTTCATACTAGGCTTACTTGAACTGTTACTGATCATACTATTTAACTGAACTGAACCGAGTTCAGTGGATTTTATGGACTGCCGGGATACTACTGAGTTCTGTTAGCTGACTGAACTTACTGAGGTCTGAACTGAATACTGCACTAGACTGGACTAATACTGGGTCTATTGAGTTTTCCTGAGTCCTGTAACTGACTGAGAGTACTAAGATCATAATGTGATTGAGATTATTCTGTAACTGACACTGGATCTAGGCAAATAACTAAATTATCGGGTATTAAATACCCCCAGGACTCTATAGCATGAACATAAAGCATCATATGATCTTGCTTAGCATAAACATGCATATTGAATTCATAATGCATCTATAGAGACATCTTATCAAACTTTTGCATGGTATAACTTGCATAACATGATTTTTTTCCTTTATTAGTTCACATGAACAATTCATCAAGCACCTGGTGAGCATACATATGCACATAACACTAAACAACAAGTAGACACCATAATTCAAATCCCTGTTGACAATTTCAAGGATTTTACTTGGATCCTCATGATATTACATACATATCAATTAACCTCACATGAAACGTATCATAAAACATGGATTAGAATCTCAATTAATCATTATAAACATGAACATAATCAAGTCCAACAAGGAATTCATGAAATCCATAAACTTGAAGTTTAAAAATAGTTTCTTAGACTCCAAGGGAGGAAGGGACCCTTGGATGAACACTTCACATACCTTAGTGCCTGAATTCTGAATAATTGTTGGTGGAATCTTGAGCCTTGAATTTGAATTTAATTCTCCTAGGGTTTTTGTTCTTGAGCAATTTGTGAAAGAATGAATATAACTTGCTAAAATAGTGTTAAATTTCATGTTATGGGGGCTGAAGAGCATGGGAAAAAGACTTAATTAACTCTGAGGATGCAACTTTTTTAATGACTGAAAACTGCGTTATCGGTATGCAGCCGATGTGCCGCATCGTTGGTATCAACGCGATAGCCAACACGCTGCGTCGAGTTTGCGTCGGTTCACAGGAATTTGACACTGGGAGCTGGGGAAAACATTTATCAATGCGATAGTCGATGAAACGCATCAAGATCACATTGATTCACTGGTTTAGGATTCCAAAGGTGCTTCAATTGAAGTTCAAAAAATCTGAAACTTGTTCGGGAATACCTATTGACAATCCTGATCATGAATTAGCTCAAATATCAATATTTAATGGATAAAAAGGTCGCAAAAGAAGATTGTCAACTTTCAAAGGCTAAAAATAACACTAAGTCTGAATGCTTAGCTAGAATTTTCTAAGTATAGACCCCTTAACAAGATTAAAGGACTAAATTAAGCTAAGAATTTTGTGGGATCTTATATTATCTCCCCCTTGGGAACATTCGTCCTTGAATGAGACTGACTAAGCAGAGAATACAGGTAGACTGAACTTACTTACTGAACATGAATATCTGAAACATGATTCTCTGACTAACATACTAAATGTCATACTGAACATGCATAGCTGATGCATGGGTACATGACTGAGCTGATTCATGAATGCATGACTGGGATGTTTGATAAGCTGAATTTTCTCAAACTGAACATGCATATCTAATAAATGAATACATTACTGAACTGACTTATGAATGTATGACTGAATATGCAACGATAATTGATACCAAGTTTGTAAAGGTAATCTGAATATGGAACTGAGTAAGTTCAAGGAAAAACTATTACTTAAACTAAAAAATACCGATGAACCCAAGATCATTTTCGGAGTATGCATGAACGAAAATATGAGAACAGGACTGAAATTGGAATGTGATACATGAACTGAATATCATGAAATAAATTGAGCCCTCCTTGAATACATGGCTTACAACTATGATTTGAACTTGAGGGTTAGCTTATGAGTACCCATTACTCTAAACAAGATTTGTTACGTGAAGAGAACTGGGAGGTTTAGGACATGAAAGCTTGGGGTTATAGTGCATCTCCCACTTGGGACACTATGTCCCTTGAAGAATGTTGACTTGGCTGAGATACTGAGGAAAACTGGAGCGATGCATAAGGCACCTATGAATTAAATTGTGACCGAATACCTGGGATCTGAAACTGCGACATGATACATGAACTGAACTGAACACGTTACTACCTGTGTGCTCTATCTTAGAATGATTACATTTATGATACTTTGAATAGTGCGACTAGATGGAAAACCACACCACACAAATTTGTCCATCTGAATGTTAAATCAAATTACTGGCTTTATGGACCAACTCATGCTTGACTGGAGCATTTCCTTGACACTCTTTCAACTACACTCTCTACCTCATTACGACACTTCACCTGAGACTATTGAAAGTATTCACATGGGTGTTGCACACGAATGCATAAGTATACTAACTTATCTAATTAACTAAATGACTGCTAGCTGAATACTGGGTCTGCAAGACTGAACTGTACTTAGTCTGAATAATTGAACTGAAACTATAGAGTATTATGCATATGAGGAAGGGACTGACTGAGTAATATGAGATAACTAAGCATGAATTCATAAAAGCTATATTATTTGAGAATGCAAGACCAAGCATATAACATGGTTTTGAAATATTTTGTAAACTGAGGTACTGAAATACTAATAACTGAGTAACTGATAACTATATGCTATGGTCGAGCAAACCTAAACTGAATTGAGTTTCTGATCTAATTACTAGACTGAGACTGACATTATAATTAAGACTGTGACTGAGACTACGGTTCAGATGATAACTAGGACTGAACACACTGTAAGGCATGAGTCCATAAGTCATGAGCTGCATGACCTGGGTTTGGAGTTTTCGTGTTCATGGAACATGATTCGTATGACTGAGTGAACTTCTCATACTAAGAACTGGAAATGCACACGATTCTATGAAAAATGCATAAATATAAGTTGTGTTCATGGAGCTGAGATATAAAGCATGCATAGGTATCGTGATGACTGAAGTACAAAACTTTGAACTGAGGTAAAGACGGGTTGGGCATCATTCCCACCCATTACTTTTCTATACATACTAATATTACTATTGAAATCTGGAAGCCTGACTTCCTGAGATATCATAACCGGACAGTTTCTATATACCCTACGGGCTATGATAAACTGACCCACTGGGGTGGAGGCGGAGAAAGGTTTTGTTAATATTTGATCCGACTTTAAAGTTAACTGCTATGCAAAGAATTACAAAAGACAGAGAAGCTTTTGGATCTGATGAGAAATAAACATGTAAATGGGAGGTCTATAACATGTCAGTGACTGCATTAGGGGAAATTTCTCGATCTTGCCTGGACTGAAGTGCATAAATCCTAATTGGACGTTGCCCATTGGCGGCAGCATCGAAAGTAGCAACCTGCTGATTCGGGCGATCGGACTAAGCTGAAGGACGACTGTACTGACTTCGTAGACTAGCCTTAGGATAGTCTCAAACTCTGTGAGCTGACTCATTATATCTAAAACACACATCACTGCCAGCTCTACACATACCTTTATGATTTTTACCACATTCTTCGCAAAGCAGATTAGTACGAACACTGCTTGCACTACTCTGGGTCTTGGAGTCTGGTTCCTGAACTTTGGTATTGGTGTACTAGCTGAAGATGGAACTGGGGCTGAAAAATTCTGACTGAACTAATAACGGTTACCACCCCCTGACCTTGGCTGGGCAAAACTAAAGATACCTTTTCTGGCTCTCTTATTTTCTCTCTCTTTCTTCTTAAGTTTCTGTTCCTCAGTCTGTTGAGCATGGACCATAAGCCTAGATATGTCCATCTCCCTAATTAACATCACAGTCCTACACTCCTTAACCACTCTACCCGATACCTCAGACACAAACTTGCTTATTCTGGATCTATTGATTGCTACTACATGAGGAGCATACTTGGATAACTGAGTAAACTTGAGGGAATACTCTTTCACACTCATACCGCCTTGCCTGAGATTGATGAACTCTAACACTTTGGCTTCTTTCAGCTCTAAGAGAAAGAATCTATCTAAAAAGGACGTAGCAAACTCTTCCATTCTATGGGCTCTGCATCTACACCCATGTGTACCTTCCACTTCTTAAACCATGTATGGGCTATATCTTGTTGCTGATAGGCAGCTAACTCAGCACTTTCACTGGAAGTCACTCCTATGATATCTGTGACTTTCTGAACCTGATCGAGGAACTCCTGTGGATCCTCTTCAAACTTAGAACTTGAGAATAAGGGAGGATTCATTTGAGTAAAAACCTGAATCCTGGCTGCGGTAGTATTGGCCACTGGGTTTTCTGGAACAACAGCTGGTCGTTCATTCTGAGTTGCGATTAAATTGGCTAGAGTAGTGAATGCAGTCCTGAATTCTACAAGAGAGATGTGCTCGGCTAAGGGATCTGCCTGAACGGGCTGAGGTTCTAACTGGTCTCCCATTCCTCTTCCCTTAGTCCTCTTTGGAGGCATATTTTGTAAATAGAAGAGAAAGGATTAGACTGATAATTTAGCTAGAGCTCATGCTCACTCGCACGACATGAATACTGAAAGAAGGGAAACTTTTCCAAAAATATCTCGTAGCCTCCTTTCCATAAGTATGGCACGCAACACACCATGTACAAGACTCTACTAGATGCGGTTTTCAGACTTTCTATGATTCTGTTGAACCTTAGGCTCTAATACCAAGTTTATAATGCCCTGAGTCTGTACCCTGGACGCTACACGATGCTCATAATCTTGAAGGACCATAAGCTAACCCATGACTGGTACCTGCTGGAATAACTGAATAATAATATTGTAATATATGGAAATTAGGCGGAAAACATACCATAAGGTTCAATATTGAAATAAAACTAAATACAGTATAGTGATGCCAAAACTGGAACATCTGTCTGAAAATACTCTAGTCTGAAAAGCCTCTAAATTGTCTGAACTGTGGAGTTTATGGGATAAGTCCCTAAGTAACTCTGACTACTGAAAATGAACTAAATTGCTGAAATAAATAATCACGTCCTCGAACTATTTGGATCCACCACTAACTTTTTATGCTGATAGTCTGAACTGCTAAGGGTGCTCAAGAGCCCGTGCATATGAACCTACGATATAATATATCATAGCGTAAAAGAAAAGCATGCATCAGTACTTTGAATGTACTGGTATGCTTAGTAAGATAGGCTAAAATTCATGGGTTATATGCATGAACAATACTGGCTGAATGACATGCGTATAACTGGATAAGAGTACAAGAATGAGTACGTAACTGTAACTGAAATCGTGATAACACTAAATGCTTATTAACTGATATCTGAGTACTGATACTAAATTACTAATAACTGAATAACTGTATTTAACAGTCCTAATTCTGTGGAACTATACTGAGTTCCATACTGAGCTGAGTGACTGTGTCTGATAGTCCTGAATCTGTAGAACTGAACTGAGTTCTATACTGAGATTGAATCTGAAACTGAGACTGTGAAATATAATCATCTAACCGACATGCCTCTTCTCTAACTGATTTGGGGTCCAACCTGTAACCCTAGTTGGAAGGATATCAATATCGTGCCATAGGTAAGGACATGCTGTAAGTTAACCCTCTCTGACGGGAAGCTCTTTCGTCAACCCTCTCTAGTAGGAACACTCAAATAATATATATCAATCCTAGTCTTGCAGGTACATATATCCCTGACTCTGTGGACTAGATTTCCATACCCAAAGCATATATCATTGCTAGCTCTACACATACTCTGATGGTTTCTAACATATTTCTAGCAAAGAGAATTTGTACGACCACATTCATACTTCCCTGGGACTTAGAGCCTCTTATCCCGATTATTATTTTTGAACTTTGACACTAGCGCACTAGCTGAAGACAGAGCTGGGGCTGAAGGTTTCTGATGGGATTAAGGACGGTTACCACCCTCTGACCTCCGTTGGGCAAAACTAAAGCTACCTATTCTGGCTTTCTTATTCTCTCTCTTTATTTCCTTCAATTTTTGCTCCTCAATTTGTTGATCATGGACCATCAACCTAGACAAGTCCATCTCCTTAATCAACATCACATTCCTACACTCCTTGACCATGCTATCAGCTACCCTAGAAACAAACTTACTCATCCTAGACCTATCATCAGACACTACATTAGGAGCATACCTGGCTAGCCGAATAAACTTAAGAGAATACTCTTTCACACTCATGTTCCCCTGCTTCAAATTGATAAACTCCTGCATCTTAGCTTTTCTTAACTCTAAGGGAAAGAACCTATCTATAAGGGCTGTAGCAAACTCCTCCTATTCAATAGGCCCTACATCTGCACCTCTATCTCCTTTTTACTACTTATACCAGGTGTGAGCAACATTCTGCAACTGGTATGCACCCAACTGTGCACTCTCATTAGATGTCACACCCATAATGTCAGTAACCTTTTGAACCATGTCAAGGAACTCCTACGGATCCTCATCGGACTTGGACCCTAAAAATAGAGGAGGATTCATTTGAGTGAAGTCTCGAATCCTAGCTGTGGCAGTATTAGCCACTAAAACGGCTAGGATAGTATCCTTCTGATTATTTTGAGCTACTAGTGAGTGAGTTAAAGTAGTGAATGCAGCTCTAAATACGGCATGAGAGACATGCTCGTTCAGGGGATCTTCCTGAATAGGCAGAGATGCAGACTGATTTCTATTTCTCCTTCCGTTATTGTTTTTGGGAGACATGTTCTATAAATGAAAAAAAGATTGAATTAGAAATAGAGTTTAAAGTGAGCTCATAATCATTTGCACGACACAAATACCAAAAAAAGGGAAACTTTTCCTAAAACATCTTGTAGCCTCTTTCCATAAATGTGGCGTGCTTTACACCCATGTACAAGACTTTACTCAATGCGGATTTTAGACTCCCTAGGACACTTTGAAACCTTAGGCTCTGATACCAAGTTTATAATGCCCCAGGAGTATATACTGGACGCCACACAGTGCTTACAATCTCGAGAAACCACAAGCTAACCCATGAGTTGGTACCTATTGTGAGCACTGAATAATATACTGATAACAAACATGTGCGGAAACAACTAAATATGCCATAAGATTTCAATACTGAAAATAATACGACTGAAATCCACAAGTCTAAAACATAAGCAAAAATATTAAAAACTGACTAATAAAACTGACAACTAATTGATTGTCTGAAATATCCGAAAGCCTCTAAAACTGACTAAATGAGAGTTGATGGGATAGGCCCCAACTTACTCTAGCTGACTACTGAACTGAAATACTAAAATAAAATAATTAGTCTTCGAAATATAAGGATTCACCACTGCTACTGCTGCTGATGTGCTGGGAGGTCTAGGTGCAGTCGAGAACCTGAGCGTCTGAATTGACTTTCAAACTGAGACTAGACTAAAACTATGAGAGCTATCATCCAACCGACATGCTCCAATATGAGTTAATTGGGGTCCAACCTGTGACCCTAGTTAGAAGAGTGTCTGTACCGTGCCACGAATACTAACACTGGATGTGTGGATCCACTAAAGTGAAGTCCCAAAAGAATTAAGAGCCACCCTCTACTAGCATGTGCTCTAGTAAGATATTTGTCAATCCTCAACTGGCAGGTTAACATCTCAACCTACGCTAGCTATATAGTTCTGTAACGCAGGAACTGCTACTAAAGGTCACACTTCTCAACTGGCAGGTGAGACCCCACCCCTGGGTTCGCTCGGTGCTAAATTCTACTCCCAACTGGACTGACTCTGATTACTGGACTGGACTGAGCATACCGATATGATAACTGACTGAACTAATAATACTCTAATATATCCGAAACCATTTTAAAAATACTGAGACAAAGTAAATAGCTAAGTTTTTGTGTATTCATAACCCCCAGGACTCGATAACATTACCAGTAGAAACATAATAGAGCTTCAAAAGCATGATATGTAGTCATTGTTCAAAATTCATCTCTTAGGCATTTCATCAACCACATGGGGGTCATAAAGTTAAAGCATGTAAATAGTTAAATCATGGCATAATAACATAATTTCAATTCAAAAATCATGGGTTAAGGATTTAACAGGCAAATATCATCCTTCAAACGGGTCAAAGGCTAATTCCAACAAAAACACATGTAAACATAATATAAGAATCGAAATTCATGGATGTTCATGGATAAAATTCATGAAAACATGTAAAGGTCATGATTTTAATCTTTAAAGTGGATTCTTGGACTCCATGGGTGAAAAGGATCCATGAATGAATATCTAACATACCTTAACTGATGAATTTTTGTGAATTCTTGGTGATTTTTTTAAGCTTGAACTTGAATTTGAAGAATCTAGGATTTTGTTCTTGAGAGAGATTGTGAAAAGATGAGTGATTTTTCCCTTTTGGAACCTTAATCTCGTGTTATGGGTGAGGCAAAGTAAGGAAAAAATGACTCAAATACCTCCACATACCCAACATTAATTAAACTGAACGTGGCCAGTGACACAGAAAGTGACGCGTCACATTGCTCAATTGACGCGTTAGGCGACACGCCGTATTGCACCCCACCAACGCGATAAGCGGCGCGCCGCGGCCACATTGCGCTGAGTTGCTTGTTTGAACATCCAAACAAGCCTCAAACCTCGTCTGAAAAATTCGAAACTTATCCGAGACATGCTATCGACCATCCTGATCATGAATCAACTTAAAAATCGATGTTTCAAGGCCGGAAAGGTCGGAATTAAAATCATCGAAGTTTAAGAGGCTTTGAAAATGACTAAGTATTAACACTTGGTGAAATTTTTTAAGTCTTAGACCCCTTTAGCATGCAAGAGTGAGCTGAAACGAGCTAAGATCTTACAGGGTCTTACACCTCATTTTTTTCACATTTTGGAACCTAACTCTAAAAATTAAATGAAAAAGAAATTAAATGTCTATTTAGCAAAATAAATTTTAAAAGTGTCTTTTTTGTCGATTCTTCTCGATTAACTATATCCATTGCCCACCTTAGTTGTATTCATCTTTCTCAAAACACAAAATGTCCCTAGCATT
Source organism: Capsicum annuum (assembly GCF_002878395.1). Classification (NCBI taxonomy): domain Eukaryota; kingdom Viridiplantae; phylum Streptophyta; class Magnoliopsida; order Solanales; family Solanaceae; genus Capsicum; species Capsicum annuum. The sequence continues at coordinate 166,616,141 of NC_061111.1, read as the reverse complement.
TCCACGTCGTTCCTACATATTTTCTTCCAAATATGAAAAAAAGCATTTCCTTCCTTTTTCCTAATCAAAATTCAGGTTCCAAACTGGGTTGAGTCTCTCAATTATTTGATATTTCAATACTAGTTGGGGGATTTTATTCTAAAGTTGGCAAAATGATTCTTTTATGGCAATAGTTCTTGTCTATTCATTCATATTCTCCACTTCTCCATACTTAAAGGAATATGTCACCAATATATACAGTCGAAGGATTTTTCGAATAAATTGAGTTATATACATCGTTAATGTATGGATATTTTTAATGTAGGAGGTTGATTACAGAAGCCTTCTTCAAATGTGAAATTTGTAATCTTGATATTTAAAAAGGACAAATTTTATACTATAACAGATAAATATAATTTGATTGTCTAAAAATTTCTTAGACTAATTATGAGTATAATTTAAACTAATTCCAGACAAGGTCAAGGGCATGTGTTGAATGCTCTTAGTATTTCTAGATGTAATTTCCATTGCAAGTGATTCAAGATAAGACCATGAAACAATCGGCGATTTCTACTAATTCTTAAACAAATAAATTTTTTAGGGTAATATTTTGTAGTGAATAGGAAATAAAGCAATAATGAGATTTTATTTTTATCTAGACAGACTTTGATATTTAATGGAAAGAACACAGTATATCTACGAAAGATCAGTTCACCTAGTTGTTTTTAACTAATTATATTATTAGTTTCTAGCTAGTAATGGGTTAATTACAAAATGATATCATTAAATATTTGATTAACTTTGGAATAGTACTTATGAAATTTACTAGATTATACTTTAGGTCAAATCAATTTGTCGATCACTTCTATGGGGGTTAAAATGACTTTTTTCATGTGCATCATTTTTTAGAATTTATTGTTAGAATTGATTGTCCTGATATTTTTATCAAACTAGTTTTATCTAAGGTGTCCCGAACGTGTAATGTTTAATTATTTAAAATTAAATAATTTTGTCTATTGCAAAGATTTTTAATAAAGTATAAAAAGTTCAAAATCACTTTTCAAAGATACTTCACACTTTAATATAACAATGTAAACATAAACATAAACATATATTTTAGTATAAGCACATATATATTTTACTATAAGAAGTTTCAAGTGGTTGATGAATATCACTTTTGCGTTTGTCATGCATTACCTCTTTTTCTTGTTGTCAGAGGCTAAGGGAAACACATCAATTTGAACCATATTTGTGGTATGATAATTTTTTTTCTATATTTAAAATATTTTCTTGTTTTTAAAGTCAAATTTTTACAAAATCATTGATTACATTCTAATTACGTATGTAAAAATTTTTAAGATTTAATACTTCTTAATTTTTTCTTATTCTAACACTTTTTATATTTATTTCTTGATTTATCAAATCTTTTTAAAATCAAATTTAGTTGATTTGGAATTCTTAAACTAATGAAAAAAGTATTAGTTGTCATTAATGCTGATGATTTCTAATGAGATTACGTTTTACCATAAATATATTTAATTAATTTTTAACTCTTAAATATTAAGATAAAATAGTGAAAAAATGATTTTATCTAAAGCATATTCTTTTAATGAAGGCAAAAAGTTCAAACAACATTTGTAGGGCCCTTCACACTTATAACATACTATAGATATAGCTTATAGATTGATATAGATATAGATTATAGATATATAAATAAATTACGTACATTCAGAAGTTAAATAACAAACAATATTAATCATTCAGTGTTTATCTAGAAACAACATATTATTCAGATGTGCCTTCAGATTCAAACGTCTTAAATTTTTTTTTTTTTTTTTTGAAAAAATAGATACAGCCCTAGCATTGAATCTCTAGCACCATATTAAGTTTTTTTATGTAGAAAAAGAATCACCTGACATAAAAGCCAAATAACACAAACAAAAATAAGAAAGCACATTCCAACTTCTTCCAAGTTTGATTAGTTCTTTGTCTTCATGGACGTTTTCTCTTCCGCCTTGAACTAATTTTTTTTTTGGACTTCAATTAATACTCATATGTAATAAAAATCTACAAAATTGATATCACTAATTGCCATATATTAAACCTTAGCATTGCTTCAAACAATGCTGTTGAAGAGGAGATTCAACACACCAGTTGAAATGCACTTGAAGACTCCATTTAACCGCCAGTGCCTTTAAAGATATTGCATCGTATAATGGGGAAACACGAGAACACTATTTGTTTGGCCATAAAAATTATAATTTTTCGGAGTTGGAGTTGGAGTTGTGTTTGACCATTAATAGAAATTAAAGTTGTTTTTAAAATTTCGTGAGAGAAGTATGAGTGAAAAAAGTGAAAACAAGTAAAAAAAATTCACTTTTCCAAATGCAATTTGAAATTGTATTTGAAATTCTCATGACCAAATATATACTGTTTTTCACTTTTTTTACTAAAGTAAAATTTTTGAAAAAAAATAAAAAAATTTTATGGCTAAACGGCTACTAACACTTGGGTATGCTCTAAGGAACAAGAAGATCAATACTAAATGACAAAGGCATCCTCATTATTAAATCAACACAATGCTTACTCTAAGCGCAGTACATATCTTTTAATTAACTATTAACAAAGTAAGTAGATAATTGATTAACGTAACAAATATCGACTAATTGGAGCAATTTAATTGGAAGCTGAATTCTTAGAACAAAACAATTCCTTAGACATATTTGATACTTGTGTCACAATTTGATCGACTTTTCTAGTAATTTATTTTTAAAAATTTAATTGATCTTAAGGTTCAAAATTTTAGATATTTAATTCAAATAATGTAAGGTTTTATATAAAATTTTAGTTATAAAATTCAAACAAGGTAAGGTTTAATAATTATGTTTTAATTTTTACATATTTGAAAAAAGTAGTAAAAGACGATTTTGTCTATTGGGAAGATTTTTAATGAAGGAAAAAAAATCGATTCACTTTTTTAAGGGACTTCACACTTTTAATATATTATATAGATTTAAGTTTTACTTTTTTTGGAAGAAAAATAAAAGTAATATCATAATTACTTTTACTTTTCCTTAAAAGAAAATATAAAACTCCTCCATATTTGGCTAATCTCTTTTTGGAAGAAAGATTTTATACCTCTATAAATACAAGACTCCTCTTCTCATACCATAATACAATAGCATCCATAATTTAGTCCTTTAGTGAGTTTTGTTTAGGGGTGTGTTTTGACCAAACCATATCAAATGATATAAATATTTTTAATTTTAGCTTTCTTTTTCATCTGAATTATCACTTTTATGGTTTGCAAATTATTAACTTTCGCATGACAACCTTTCAATTTCAAACCCAACAGTGGTATCAGAATCTATGGTCCAAAGGTGCGATGGTTCATATTGAGGACAAGTTAAAATAAAAGTTGCAACCAACTCGACGATAATGAAGATTTTTTATCATTAAAAAAAAGACCAAAAATACTATTTGTGGAGGATATTCTCAATCATATTTTCAACAATCTTGTTGTTACACCTTTAGAAACAAAGCTCACTTTTAACCCTGTAAAGAGTTTTAATAGTTTTTACCTGAAAGGGTATTTAAATTTTTAACCCAAAAGGGCTTCATTTTTAAGCATACAAAAAATCAGTGATGGAGATTATGTGAAGAACGAAGATCATGCATATGAAGAAAATGGATCAAATTTTGTCAATAAAATTCAGTCAAAAAGGAGAGATTTGTTAGAATTTTTGCCCGGATTTTCTTACCAAATTTAAGTTTTACTTTTCTTGAAAGGAAAATAAAAATAATATCATAATTACTTTTACTTTTCCTTAAAGAAAAATATAAAACTCTTCCATATTTGACTAACCTCTTTCTTGGAGAAAAGATTTTGTACCTTTATAAATAGAAGACTCCTCTTCTCATAAGTAACACAATAACATCCACAATATAGTTATTTAAAGAGTTTTGTTTAGAGAGAGATTTTTTCCCAATAGGTCTTAAGTTTTTCAATATTATTTTTAGGCAAAATGGTTCATTGGACCCTTCTACTATGTACATTTTATAATGTGAATACTCCTACTTACATATTTGTCATCTGGACCTTTGAACCCACTAAAAAGCAATATTTTAGACCCTTTGACCATTGACCTGCCTTACGTGGCACAAAATTGGCTGAGTTGGAAAAAAACGCGTGAGTGCACGAGCATGGGTGAGAGTGAGAGTCAATTTTTTGTAAATTTTTACATTAAAATAGTTTTTAAAAATATTTTAAAAAAAAATAAAAGCACCAGCAGCCATTAAAGCCCCCCATTACAGCTACCATTCAAGCCGTCGCCTCCTCCCCCCTCCTCCTCCCTCCTCCTCCAAGCCATCATTATAGCAACTATTAAAGCCCCTCTCCCCCCACCCAAACTACTAGCTAATTCCCCTTGTAGGAGGTACATTTTCCTTGTATTCATTGATATATAGCTATTCAAAGGTGGGATTAATTCCAAATCAACAACCAGAAAACAAAGATGTGTCAACTTTCAAACTTGATTTGCCAGATAAACGCACACATCGAGCTTTAAAACTCAAATCCATGTTAGAAAACAAAAATTTTACAAAGTTTTTTGTTTTAATTGCCACAATGCTTGGAAATTCCATGGTTATTGGGGACCACCTTTTTCAGCCGTCCCCCTACCCCCTCACCAGTTCCCCCACCCTCCACCAGCCAAGCTCACCTGCAGATCTCGCAATCGATGACAATTCTTGCAGAAACTATTGTGCTAGAAGTTCTTGAATTTGAGATTTTTCGTATATTTTTCCATTAAGCTTTTGTTGCTTCTACAAAATGTGGCAAAGGTTCTATAGATATAGGTATTACCTCCTTTAGGGAATCCAAGCCAAGCATTTTGCCACCACCTTATAAATTTTCCATCACCTACCTCAAAATTCACCTTGGAAGAAAATCATCCTATAAATTTCTTGTATGTATTCATATTGCAGATCCATGAGTTGATTCTGGATCTGTTCACTAATATCACACCTACCACCATCTTGCCACCATCATCTACCTTGACATTCTTTCTAACATTGAATTCCTCCCACAAAATACTTTATTTTCATTGCATAGGAATGAGCTGATAATGTTGGATTTTTGCACCAAGAGTCTTCCATTGCCTTTGATGGCATTCTTCAAGTAGTTCTTGTTCATTAGTAACAGTGGAAATATATATATATATATATATATATATATATATATATATATAAGTGTATATTTTATATTTTTATCTCTATTTTAATTTATTATGTGGCATTAAAAAATGACGTGGAATTTAATATAATTATTTAAAAATGACGTGGAAGATGACATGGCGAGAGTGTATTACACTTACCAAAAAAGTGTTTAAAATATTTCTTTTTAGTGTGTTTAGGGGTCCAGATGACAAACATGTAAGTAGAAGTTTCCAACTTACAAAACCAACATAGTACAGAGGTCCATCGAACCATTTTGCCTTATTTTTAATATGAAGGTTGTTTGATCAAATCACATTAATAATGCGTTTTTAGTATTATGTTTTTTCTTTGTTATCTAATTTATCATCTCCATAATTTCAAACTATTAACTTCCGTATGACACCCTCTCAATTTCAAACTCGGTCCTTTTGCATAACAGAGAATTCATATGTATATTGGAAATAATATTCTTTACAGTTTTAAACTTTACCCAATTTTCTACTTTTATTATCTATCATTTTTATATAGTCATATACACTTCAACAAGTGGAATAAAACAAAGATGTGCTTTAAATTCTCAAGTTATAATATATTTCAATCATAGTGGGATGATAAATTGTTAAGACTTATGAGATTTCAATGATTGACATGAGGCCATGGAACAAGCAAGCTTGACTGGTTCCTGAAAAACTGCTTTAAAAGAGTTCAACTTGCAAGAGGACTTTATGTGGATCAAGTCACATGTGCAAAAATAAAGGAATAGAAGTTTGTTATTCAGATAAATATAAGGAGATCATAATGTGTTGAAAAGAGAGTTAGTGTTTGACAACAACACTCAAGAGGACATTCCAAGAAGCATGAAAGTCTTTGTGGAGTTAGAAGTCTGCTTAGTTGGGTTATAAATACTTAAGGTCTTTCAAAACAAATTAATGCACAAATACCGAGAAGGAAAAAATGAGAACATGAGCAAATAAGTAAAACTAATATTTGAGAGAATTCTTCCTAGCTATCTAAGTACAGCCTAATATAGCGAACCAAATTAAAGAACCAGACTGAAGAATCTGTTTCATCTATGTGTTTAACAGTCTTCTATTCTAGTTAAAATATATTAGGAAGTTTATTGAGTTGTAATTGTGTGCTTTTTTAGTGTCTGTGTGTTATAAACTGATTTAGGAGTTTAGTCTTCGAGTTAGAATAACTCAAAGACTTGGGAACATAAACCTTAGGAGGTGTGTGTGTTTTAAGGAATTAGAGTTAGTTCCTAGGGTTGCTAGAGTTTTGTGATCTAATTTTCTAGTGGAGGAAATTGAAGTGAGCTTCAATAATCTGGGGAGATTGTTGAACATTAGGAATTAGAGTTTATAATTTCTTAGGTTACAAAGTTTGTAATATTATGTTGAGAGGCTCATTATGTTTAGTGAAGTTGGGGTTAAATTCTGTAGAGGTACAGGCCGTGATTTTTTATACTTTTGTGAGCCGGTTGTTTTACATAAAACTATTGTGTTCATTATTTACTGTCTTTATTGCTTCTGTTGTGACACGTTAGGCAACCTGATCCATCTGTAAACAAAAATCAGGCATAAATCACGTGAGTTATTAGGACGTGTAGAAATATCAATTGGTATTAGAGAGGGTTATCTTATGAAGGCTAATACCTTAAGATAGGATCAAAGATGAATTTTGCACCATCTACTGGATACTGTGAAGGATAAAACATCAATAGGTCTTAATTGTTCAATGGACGATACTACTCAAAATGAAAAGAAAGGATGAATGATTTTCTTCAGGATATGGAGTATGAACTCTGGAATAGAATTAATGATGGATGTCAATACCCCATGAATAAAGATAGTGAAAACAAGGACATATTAAAAGACAAGAATGGGTATGGTGAGGCTGATATTAAGATTCTCAAAAATAATGAAAAAACCAAGTATATTCTTATTTATGGACTTGAAATAGATGAATACAACAAGATCTCAGGTTGTACAACTACAAATCAAATTTGGGACACTTTTAAGGACACGTATGAGAAGAATATGGAGAACTTTAAAAAGGATAAGGGTACTAAGGTGAAACACCCTGGTTTCTGAACCTTAGAAAATTTCCTAAAATTCTAATCTCTGGACCCAATACGACTCATGGGTATGAGCCGTATGATGAGGTATGGATGGTATGGTCCAGTCGTATGCTGACCAGTGTTGGTTGGTATGATGAATTTTGGTTACTGGAATGGATATGACTTAGGGGTACGAGTAGTATTGGTGGTTACGGGCTATTTTTTTCCTTAACTTAATCTTAGACTTGGTTACTTAGGTTGGATTTAAGTACGAGTGGCTCACCATGAGCCGTAAGCCAGGGTACGAATCATACCAGGGACTCGTATGGTAAACAATGTTTAATTTCCCCAGGTATTTTATTTTTCCAGGGATACGGGTCATGGATATGGATCGTATATTGTGGTTACGACATGGTTGGATAAGTCGTATACTAGACAGTGTTTGATCCAAGGGTTGAGGCTTGGATACGAGTGGTGGATACCAATCATTTTGGAAGGGTACGACTCGTGAGGGCCAGTCGTATTCCTATGATGGGATTTTGTGCAACTTAAGTAGGGGTATTCTAGATATTTCTCTACTTATCCTAACATGGCTCCACGAATTCTACCCTACTCGGGAGGATATTTACCCTATTATTCAATTCATTAACACTTAGAAACTCTTCCTAAATACTTCATAATTCTCTTAAGAGCTATTGGGCAAGGGGAGCTAGGTTTCAACTAAGGGATCAATTTGGGGCTTATCTTGGTGATTTCTTTTTGTCATCATCTTGGTTTAAGGCATGTTTCTCTTCCCTCATTTTTAATTTAATTAAAGGCATGGTTTATATGAATGTTTTCATGGTTTTACTATTACATGACTTTGGCTTTTAAATATGATTTGGGGGTTTTGATGTTAATTGCTTGATTATGGTTTCCCATAGTTTTAATTATTCTTTTATATGCATTAATGGTGGTTTTGAGTAATTGAATTGAATGAGAATGTTTTAATGGTAATTGGAATTGGTTTTGGTTATATTATGCCCCCAATGTGTTTGACAAAATGCTTATAAAGATATGTTCATTGCATTGACTTCTTTTAATAGAACTCTTGCATATTTTAAACTTGATACAGGAATTATACATGGATTAAATGATTTGAAAAGGCTAAATGCTAATTGTTTATGCTTGTTGGAAACATGAAAGTTCCCAAGTGGTTTAATATGGTAAATGAAAGGGCACTTGAAAGTCCCCTTAAACCTATAAATGGTTGGCTATGGATGATACTTGCAAGTAAGGGTTGGTATGATGATACCAATATCAATGGTCTTGGTTAATAAATGGATAATGGTTTGGTTATTTGAAAACTAGTTTTAATTGGGCAATAATGGCGGGATGTGTAGCAAAGTCGTAGAAGGTGGAGGTCCCGGAATGACCAAAACAGAAAACTCATATTTGCCGATATGAGGTTGGTATTGGTGACTATGTGCATGATTCCACACTTTATTTGGGGGATGTACTAGTCATCCCATGGGATACTTCCCTGGTCATGCGGCTACATGCATTGGGGCCCTTTCAGCAGGGAGAGCTGAATCCATATAGCTCGTGGGTGGTTTAGGATGGCAAAGTTACATTGCCAAGGTAATGGTTTTAAAGGCATACTAAACTTGGTACTTTTTCCCGGCATGGTTATATATATATATACATATGTATGGTTGTATGCATTATGGATGGTTTTACTTGTCTTTATAAATGATATTATTTTATCCTTATCCTGAGATCATGCTAGTGGTCACTTGCTAACACCATCTACTGGATGATGTATACCCACACTAAGCAGAAACTAACCGTTCTACTCCTCCTATATAGTGATTGACGTGAGGAAAGCATCTGGACTGAAGTGGTGAGCTTCCATTCTTTTGGAAGGCTTCATTTATTATTATGAATACTTTTAGACATTTTAACTTTATTTTGTATATTGGTTTTGGCTATGGTTGGGGATCGGTATAGGTGTCAGCCTTGGCATTGGAATAAGCCGATGGGCTGACATCATTGGACGGTATTATTGGTTATTCCTTCCTATTATATTTTAGGATTGGTTATATTATATTTTGGAACGTCTTTAGTTATGGCCTGGTTTATGGCCTTATTTGGTATGGTTGGATATGGTTATGGGATGGTTGGAATCGATTGGGTTAGTCACGATTCTGATATATTCCCAGGGTATTTGTGTGAGCTATTACACTATTATGTTTTATGCTTGAAATTCATCTAACTAGGGCAGAAGTTTGGAGGTTGGGTTAGGTAACGGGGGAGGTCTCAAGTCCTAGTCAGACTTGGGACGCCCATTATGAAAAGGCCCCAGGGTTGGTCGTGTTAATTTAGTATCAAAGACTAGGTTCAGGGTCAATTGGAAGTCGAAAAAGTCAGTTCAAGTAAATTCTCTTTTAGGGGTGTGTAGTATGCCATACTCATAAGGGAGAGGCTACAAGGCATTTAGGAATGTTTCACTTTCTTAGTATTCTATCTTCAAGCTTGAATTCTCAGTCTTGGAATCTTCTTTAATCCTTATTTGTTCATTTTTCAGATCATGCCTCATACATTTGAAACACAAGGAAATTCTTTTATCCTATCTGGGTAGTGATAAAGGGGTACATCCTACTGCAGAGGTTCATCTTTGATCTCACAATCCTATCCCTGATAATTCTGGAGTTCCATTAGTTGCTATGAGTCCTTCTCAAGGCAAGGTGACTAATGTAGAATTTCGTCGGTCGATTCATGTTATTGCTAAATTAGTTGCTGCTAAGGCTGAGCGGGATGAGTTTGGAGCTTTGTCTGCTGAGGTCACAAGGGTTGACCAATTTATGAAGATGGGTTCTCCTATTTTTTCTGGAGTGAGGGTTGAGGATAATCCACAAAGCTTCTTGGATGAGATGGAAAAGATATTTCGGGTAATGCAGGCTACCAATATGGAAGGGGTAAACTTTGCAAGCTTATCAGCTCAAAGATGTTGCATATCAGTGGTATGAGGAGTGGGATAGGGATAGAGGTAATGTGGAATAGGAAGAGTTGTGGGAGGCCTTTTATAACTCCTTCTTGGATTAGTTCTTTCCCCAAGAGTTGAGGAAAGCAAAGATGGAGGATTTTGTGAACCTCAAGTAGGAGAGGATGTCTGTAAAGAAATATGCCTTGAAATTTCACTAGTTGTCAAGGTATTCTCCAGATTTAGTGGATGATATACAAGCTAGAATGAGGAAGTTTGCTTCTGGATAGAATCGGGATCTGATTGTGGAGAGCAAGACTGCCTTTCTGATTAAAGATATAGACATCTTTAGGTTGACTATTCATATGCAGTAAGTGGAGGATGAGAAGAGGAGGCAGGTAGAGTTCAGAGATAGGCAAGGAAAGAGAAACCCATTTTCTAATTAGGGAGATATTCAGTCTCATGGTGGTAGAGATGGTGGCAAATGGCAGAAAAAGAAGTGGGAGAGTTTTGGTTCCTACTCTTTAGTTAGTGCTCCTTATTATTTGAGCAACAAATGTCATCAAGGTAGTGACAATTCTCGGGAACAGGGTGCCTAGTCTCAGGCGAGCAGAGATTAATCAGTTTCTTCATGCCCTTTTTGCCAATTTTATGGTCGTCCTTATAGGGATTATTGTGATGAAGGAAGGGACAAATGCTTCAAGTATAGCCAGGCCAGCCATCGGCTCAGGGATTATTTGATTAATTAGGTTTCTACGGGGGCGAATAAGTTTCCTATGGCTTTGTCTTCTGCTCCTACACCTGGTGGTGTGGTAATCCCTTTTGTTACCGATCATGGTTTTAGTGTTTGTCGGAATAGGTTGTATGCTTTGGTATCTCAATAGGAATCTGAGGCATCACCTGATGTCATTACTGGTACGTTACAGCTTCTCTCTTGTGATGTATATTATTTACTTGATCCAGGGTCTACTCTCTTCTATATGACTTCTTATATGGTTGTGTCTTTTGGTTTTGATTCAAAAGTTATTTTGGATCTTTTTTTTAATTTTTACCTCAATAGATGACTAGTTATTGCTAAAAGAGTCTATGGAGGTATGGTATCTGTTGGTGGCAAGAAGACCTTGGTGGATCTATTTGAGTTGGATGTGGTGGATTTTGGTGTTATTCTGGGTATGGATTGGTTACACTCTTGTTACTTGTCTTTGGATTGTCGGACCCGTAGAGTTATCTTTAGTCTCCCTAGTGAGCCAGTTATAGAATGGAAGGGTGTTTCCTTAGCTCCTAGAGGGAAGTTTATTTCCTATCTTAGAGTTCGGAGGTTAATCTCAAAGATTGTATTTATCACTTGGTCCAAGTTAAAGATTCCAAATCAAAAGGTACTTCTTTTCAGTCAGTACCTGTGGTTAATGAGTTTCTAGAGGTCTTTTTGGATGATCTTTCTAGTGTTCCTCCGAATAAGGAAATAGAGTTTGGTATTGATTTGCTTCCAAACACTTATCCAATTTCTATTTCTCTGCATAGAATGGCTCCAGTTGAGTTGAGGGAACTCAAGGAGCAACTTAAGAATATTTTGGATAAAGGGTTTATTCATCCTATTGTGTCTCCATAGGGTGCATCGATGTTGTTTGTGCGCAAGAAGGATAGTTTTCTTCTGATGTGCATTGACTACAAACAGTTGAATAAGGTGACGATCAAGAATAAGCATCCTCTTCCAAAGATAGATGATCTGTTTGACCAATTGTAAGTTTCCAAGTTTTTTCTAGGATAAATCTTTGGTCTGGGTACCATCAGCTAAAGATTAGGAAAGTGGATATCCCTAAGATGGCTTTTTGTACTCGGTATGGGCACTTTGAGTTTTTGCTGATGTTATTTGGTTAAATGCTCAGGCGGCATTTATGGATCTAATGAATAGGGTATTCAGGCAATATTTGGATCTTTTTTTCATTGTATTCATTGGTGATATTCTGGTTTATTCAAAGAGTGAGGTGGATTATGCTAATCACCTTCCTGTGGTGTTGCAGACCTTAAGGTAATAACAGTTGTATACCAAGTTCTCTAAGTGTGAGTTTTGGTATAACATTATGACTTTCTTGGGTCATATTATCTCTAGTGAAGGGATCATGGTGGATCTACAAAAGGTTTCTGTGGTAAAGAGGTGGCCTAGACCTACGACTCCATCTGATATTTGGAGTTTCTTAGGTTTAGCTAAGTATTATAGGTGGTTTGTGGAAGGCTTTTCATCGATAGCTGCTCCTTTGACTAAGTTAACTCAGAAAAGGTTAAGTTTTCTTGGTTAGATGCTTGTGAAGAGAGTTTCGAGAAGTTAAAAGGATAAGTTAACTTCGGCTCTAATTTTGACTTTGCCAGAAGGCAATAATGGGTTTGTGGTTTATTACGATCCATTGCGAGTAGGGCTTGGTTGTGTGTTGATGCATCATGAGAAGGTGATTGCCTATGCTTCCAGGCAGTTGAAGGTACATGAGAGAAATTATCCTACTTATGATTTGGAGCGATTAGCAGTTGTGTTTGCTTTAAAAATATGGTGGCATTATTTGTATGGTGTACACGTGGATATCTTTTCTAATCATAAGAGTCTACAACATGTATTTACCTAGAAAGAGCTTAATCTCTGGCAGAGGAGATGGCTTGATCTTCTCAAGAATATGATATAAGTCTCACTACCACCCAGGTAAGGCTAATGTGGTTGTTAATGCTCTTAGCAGGTTATTCATAGGGAGTTTGGCTCATGTAGAGGAAGAAAAGTGGGAATTAGTGAAGGATATTCACCACTTGGCTAATCTTTGAGTTCGTCTCTTGGAGTCCTCCAAGGATGGTGGTGTGGTGATGGAAGAAATGGTTCAATCGTCTTTTGGTGTAGAGATTAAGGAGAATCATATGCTGGATCCTTTCTTAATAAAAATCAAGAGTGACATTGGTGGGGAAAAGGTAGTGGTGTTTGAGATCAGTGGTGATGGTACTTTATGGTACCAATGGAGGTTATGTATTTCTGATGTCGATGAGTTGCGGCAAAGAATTTTGACTAAGATACATGAGTCATGCTATGTTGTTCATCCTAGCTCGACTAAGATGTATCATGATCTCAAGAAGATCTATTGGTGGAATGGTATGAAGAGAGATGTGGCAGATTTTGTGGCCAAGTGCATAGTGTGTCAACAGGTTAAGGTTGAGCATTTACCTTTGGTGGAGTTTTCTTACAATAATAGCTATCATTCTAGTATTGGTATGGCTCCTTTTGAGGCATTGTATGGTAGGAGGATTAGATCTCCTATTGGTTGGTTTGAGCTTGGTAAGGCAGACATGTTTGGTCCCGACTTGGTTTACCAAGCTATGGAGAAGGTGAAGGTGATTCGGGATAGTCTTAAGGCTTTCCAAAGTCGTCAAAAGTCCTATGCAGATGTTGGGCATAGAGGCTTGGAGTTTGAGGTTGGTGATAAGATTTTAGTCAAGGCATCTCCCATGAATGGAGTAGTGCGGTTTGGCAAGAAAAGGAAGCTCAGTCCCTAGTATGTGGGTCCTTATGAGATTTTATGGAAAGTTGGTAGTGTTGCTTACGAGTTAGAGTTTCTTCTAGTTTGAGCTTGGTTCATCCGATCTTTCATATTTCCATGTTGAGGAAGTCTCTTGGTGATACTTCTTTAATTGTTTCTTCGGAAGGATTGGGTCTCACGAAATCCTTGTCTTATAAAGAAGTCCCGATTAAAATCTTGGATAGGCAGGTTCGTCAGTTACGAACCCAGGATGTGGCTTCGGTTAAGGTTTTTTGGAGAAATCATAAGGTGGAAGAAGCTACTTGGGAAACGAAAGAGGACATGACGTCTAAATATCTGCATTTATTTTCTGCTCTCGGGATTCACGTGGAAGGTATGTGTCTTCAACACATCTTTGTTTTCAGAGTTTGTTAAAGGAAAGATTTACATCTTAGCCTTTTTTTTTAACTTTGTTAAATATTGGGAATATGTTTGATAACATAATGCAAACGACTCTAGCGTGTGGTTACCCCTACCTTGTCCGTCATTCAAGGATAAATGTTCCTAGTGGAGGAAACTGAAACACCCTGGTTTCTTGACCTTAGAAAATTTCCTGAAACTCTGATCTCTAGACCCAATACTGATTATGGGTATGAGCTATATAATGTGGTACGGATGGTATGGTCCAGTCGTATGCTGACTAATATTGGTTGGTAAGATGGATTTTAATTACTAGAATGGATACGACTAAGGGGTACGAGTCGTATTGGTGGTTACGGGTCATTTGATTCCTTAACTTAATCTTATACTTGGTTACTTAGGTTGGATCTGAGTACGAGTGGCTCACCATGAGCCGTAAGCCGAGGTACAAATCATACCAGGGACTCGTATGGTAAATAGTGTTCAATTTCCCTAAGTGTTTTATTCTGGCAAGGATACGGGTCATGGATACAGATCGTATACTATGGTTACGACTTGGTTGGATGATTCGTATTCTGAATAGTGTTTGATCCAAGGGTTGAGTCTTGGATATGAGTGGTGGATACTAATCGTATTAGGAGGGTACGACTCATGAGGGCCAATCGTATCCCTGTAATGAGATTTTGTGCAACTTATGTGGGGGGTATTCTGGACATTTTTCTACTTATCCTAATAAGGCCCCACGACTTCTAACCTACTTGGGAGGATATTTACCCTATTATTCTATTCATTAACACTTAGAAACTCTTCCTAAACACTTCATAATTCTCGTAAGAGCTATTGGGCAAGGGAAGCCAGGGTTTCAACTAAGGGATCAATTTAGGGCTTGTCTTGGTGATTTCTTTCCGTCATCGTCTTAGTTTAAGGCATGTTTCTCTTCCCTCATTGCTAATTTAATTAAAGGAATAGTTTATATGAATGTTTTCATGGTTTTACTATTGCATGACTGCTTTCAAATATGATTTGGAGGTTTTGATGTTAATTGCTTGATTATGATTTCCCATTGTTTTAATTATGATTTTATATGCATTAATGGTGGTTTTGGATAATCGGATTGAACGGAAAATTTTTAATGGTAATTGGAATTGGTTTTGGTTATATTATGCCCTTAATGTGTTTGACAAAATGCTTAGAAAGATATGTTCATTACATTGACTTCTTTTAATAGAACTCTTGCATATTTTAAACTTGGTAAAGGAATTATACATGGCTTAAATGGTTTGGAAAGGCTAAAGGCTAATTGTTTATGCTTGTCGGAAACATGGAAGTTTCCTAAGTGGTTTAATATGGTAAATGGAAGGGCACTTTAAAGTCCCCTTAAACCTATAAATGGTTGGCTATGGATGATACTTGCAAGTAAAGGTTGGTATGACGATACCAATAATAACAATGGCCTTGGTTAATAAATGGATAATGGTTTGGCTATTTCCAAACTAGTTTTAATTGGCAAATAATGGCGGGATGTGTAGCAAAGTCGTGGAAGGTGGAGGTCCCCGGGGGACCAAAACTGGAAACTCAAAGTTGTCGATATGAGGTTGGTTTCGGTGACTATGTACATGATGTCACAAATTATTTAGGGGTTGTAATATTCATCCCATAGGATACTTCCTTGGTTGTGCGGCTACACGTACTGGGGCCCTTTCAACAGGGGGAGATGAACTCATATAGCCCATGGGTGGTTCTGGATGGCAAAGTTACACAACCCAGGTAATGATTTTAAAGGAATGCTAAACCCGGTCCTTTTTTCCGGCATAGTTATATATATATGTATGGTTGTATGTATTATGGATGGTTTTACTTGGCTTTATAAATGGAATTATTTATCCTTATCCTGAGATCATGGGAGGATTCACTCACTAACCCCGTCTAATGGCGGTTGTATACCTACGTTATGCAGGAACCAGCCGTTCTACTCCTCCTACATAGTGATTGACTTGGCGATAACATCTGGACTGAAGTGGTGAGCTTTCATCCTTTCTGAAGGCTCCATTTCATGTTATGGATACTTTTTTAGACATTTTGACTTTATTTTGGATATTGGTTTTGGCTATGGTTGGGGGCATGTCCCAACCGAATTTAATTACTCATTGGATAGAGGCTTTGTGGTACTTCTACGGGTTAGAATGATGGGATCACTATAGGTGTCGGCCTTGGCATTGGAATAAGTCGGTGGGTTGACATCATTGGACGGTATTATTGGTTATTCCATCCTATTACATTTTGAGATTAATTATATTATGTTTTGGAATGTCTTTCGTTATGGACTGGTTTATGGCCTTGTTTGGTATGGTTTGGTATGGTTGGATTATGGTTATGGGATGGTTGGACTCGATTTGGTTGGCCACAGTTGTGATTAATTCCCAGGGTCTTTGTGTGAGTTGTTATACTATTTTGTTTCATGCTCGAAATTCAGCCAACTCAGGGCAAGCGGTTGGAGGTTGGGTTGGGAAACAGGGGTGGTCTCCGGTCCTGGCCGGACTTGGGGTGCCATTATAATAAGGCCCCAGGACGGTTTGTGTCATAAGGATAAGTCGATAGAATTAAAGGCATCTCAAAGAGAAGAATCAGATGTAGATGATAAAAAGCTTGTCAAGAACTTCAAAATATTTTTTAAGAAAGAAAAGCGGTAGGACAAGAAAGGAATACGTAGCAGATTTTGTTCCAATGATAAGTCTTAAGTTGGTTGCTTTAAGTTTGAAAAAACAGATCACATGATCAAGGATTTTCTGTTGTAGGAAATTGACCGGAACAAAAAAAGAGTTGAAGCTAAAAGAGAAATCGGTCTCCAAAAGAAAGGAATTATTTACTATGATGGCTGCATGGATATCTAACTATGAAGAATCTAATAATGAAGTTGATGAAACAATACTCATGGAAATGGGTGATTCTGATTTGGAAGAAGAAGTAAAATATGAGGTAAGTCAACTTGATCTTAAAGATAAATTACATCTTTGTTCTAAGAAAAGACTAATTTCCTTCATGAATGGACTAATTGATGATTTTCATGAGCTAACGTGTGATAAGAATCAGTTATTCAGTGCTTTGCAAGTCTAAAGTTTGATTGCATTGATCCTGATATCTGCAAGAATATCACTGATACAGAAAACTGCATCTTAAAGGAACAATTCAGTTAACTTAATTCATGTAACTTGGATCTAAAATCTAATATCTTAAAGTTTTCAATTACTGAAAAAGAAAAAGAAGCCGTGAGTGAAAATCATCAAAGAATTGAGTCTGAACTTAAATAAAGAAAAGATAAATTATTTTATGAAAGAGAAAAGGTTAGAAATCTAACTCAAGAAAACTCTAGGATAAAACTTGATATCGAAAAAGCTAACCAATGGAGCAACTCATCTAGAATTGTTAATCATCTAAGTCATAGGACTCAAAATGAGAGAACTGGCATAGATTTTCAGAAAGAAACTATATTCTTTGAGGATTTATGTTATATTTATGAATAACTAGGATACCCCACCACTGAATGTTGAAAAGCTATTGGAATTAGGAATAAGAACATAAATTTGGTTGAAAAGAAAATTTTTAGAACTAGTAAGAGAAATAGGTACACCAACCTATTGCCAATATGGGCAGAAATAATTTAATTCATCCATTTGATCATAAGATAGGACCCAAGCTTGTTTGAGTAACTAAAACTAACCTTTGATTCAGTTGCTGGAAAAAGTGAAAGGAAGCAAGTTGAATTGATACATCAATAGTGCTTGCTCAAGCAATCACTAGAGATAAATAAAAGTTTCTCTCACATACTAAAGAAAAGAGTGAAAAATATAGTGTGCAAAGGAGATTGTAGGATGAAGATGTTGCCACTAAGACGAGTACACTGGAATAGGTTGTGTTACCCGTTTCATCAGATAAACAAGAGAAATTCTCATCGACAAGGGGAATATCAAATCAGTAAGTAGGGTCACCAAGCATATCATCATCCATTTATGAGAGTAACCTTAGTACTTCACAAGAAAGAGCATTGCGAAGACTGAAAACCTTATAATAAGGAAATTATGGATGAAACACATGGATGAACCTGGTCTATTTCCGGAATATAATTTGAAATGAGTAAGATTACATGAGTATCCCTCAATGATTGATTAAAGAACACTGTACAAAATGCACATTAATTTTAATTTTATGTTCAATCTTGTACATTTAGTTGTATGTCTCTATACCATTTTCAAGTTCAAGTAACTCATGTGGTATAATATTTAATTTTTCTCTATCACAGGAAAATAGCTTGAAAAATAGAAACAAGATCAACCATTGAAATATTGACCAAGGTATGTGTACCAATTTTTTTTTAAAATATTAAAAATGATTATAAAACACTTGTACCTATTTTTTTTTCAAATGCCTAAAAGATATTGACTCCTAAAAGAACTCCATAATCATTTCTCCTTCAAAAATAAGAAGTCCAACATAATGATAACTTTTGTTATAAAGTTATCATTCTTATCTCATCACACCTTTTCTCAAAGTCAAACTTGATTGATGATTTAAGAATTGCTCGTGTGGATAGTAATTCTGAGAGAGTAGCCACTATTAGAATTATTGTTGATAAAAGTGCTTATGTTATGTATGATTAAGAAAAAATTGAGGTACAAAGTAAAGGAAAATCATCTTAATTATGAACCAAGAGGAATATATCTATGACACTGTTAATATTTTTAAGGGAGTTAAGAAGGATGTATCTTGTGAGGAAAAATATTTTGGTGACCTCATAGTTGAACTAGATTCATCTAATGAGCTCAATTTTATTGATGCATCTATTTAAGATAACTTTTTGAGGATCCCTCAGTAGATTCTAATTCTCTTATTGGGCTTATTGTAGAAAGAGATTTAGAATTGGAGAACAGGGATGGATAATTGAGGTTTGGGTTTGAAATATCTACACACACCTGGTTTTTCTGTACCAATGAACAAAGTTGATGGCAAGGACATTATTATTTGCATATTAATTCAAAACAAGTGTGATCTCATCTCAGAAAGATTATTGGCAATCAATATACAAGCTAAAGGACTAGACATTCTAAGACTTGTGAATCAAGATGTTGTAGCTGCTTCTTCAAGAAGGTCTAATGTTTTTTTGTAGCACCTAAGGACTATCTTGACTATTAAGGATAATGAGATTGATCACTTCGTGCTTCTCACCTTGAGGCCTTGAGTAAGCTTCATCTATAATATAATATTGAGAAGAATATGCTTAGAGAGAAAAAATCATGTCTTAAGGCTGAACAAAATAAAAGTTACAAACTCTACAACATACAAGGCTTTGATTGGCTCAAGAAAGATCCTCCTTCAACATCCCATGCTCCAACTTCATCAAAAGCCCAATCCTTGTATTATTACTCTTCCAAACCTTTTCTACTCTCATCACAAGTGCTTTAATATTATTTTTAATTTTGTTAAAAATCTCTGGTGCATCTTATGAATGATCAACGAAAATGTTTAGTGTTAGTCTCTTGCTTCTGGCTATTCCCTTATCTTTCCAAATATTTGGTTATATCTAATTGAGTTTTTGACTTTTAAGTGTTTGTATAGATGATAGCCCAACTAGACATGATCTTAAACTTTCTAACTTAAGAGACTTGATATATATAGTTGACATGGGATTTTTATGATGCCAAAAGGGAGAAACGTGTATACTATGTAATATTTATAACCTATGATTCTGACCTGTATCATTTAACATGCGTCTTTTGATACTTTGTTTAGACTCTGAACTGACTGAAACAGGTTGACAATAGTACACAAGGTACATTAGTTTGTCATCATCAAAAATAAAAAAATTATTGAGCTCATGTATGTTTGATGATTGACAAAGTAGTGAAACACGTACATGAAACAGTTTGATCAACATGTTCCTGCATCCAAAGCTATCACGACCCAAAAATCAAGGGTCATGATGGCATTTGTCACGACAAGCCTTAACAAGTAAGTCTATCACTCAAACTGATATGAAAAGTAAAATAACACCAGTAACCAAGATAGGACTCTTAAAACCAAGCCGAACCACAACAACATAATATAAGCGGAAAGTGTAAAATCAAAGATATCATGCCAAACTATCAAAATCTGGTGTCGCAGTGCAAGAACATAACTAGCACAACTTGAATTCAAATACAAATAATATCTAAAATAAGAACTCTGTCTCTGAATACTAATAAAGACATAGTCTAATAATAAGAGATAGTAGCAGACTCCAGATGCACGAAATCAACCGCTACCTCCTAAGGCTCCAAATATCACCCGAATCAACCAACATGGGGTGCAATCGAACCAGAATCTGCACCAAAAGGGTACAGTAAGGGTAAGTACAATCCACTTGTACTAAGTAGGTATCATAGGCCGACTGAGCAAAATAAATAATAAAAACATACAAAATACATATTATGAACACGTAATCTGCAATCAAAAAATGTCCCACAATGGTAACCCATATCGTTTTCACTAACAGTTCTATAATACTCACATATATTACAGCAAAATACAAGAAAGAAATACAAGTATTCAATTATATCATATCTAAGTAGAGAAAAGAAGAGAAAACATATACATGAACATCAAGTACAAATAGAGGCAGATAAAACAAATAGATAGATAACAAGTCAAAGACAAATATACAATCACAAATTAGTCACAATAAGGTAAGTGCAATGAAAATGGTGATAATGTTGTACAACCTCCGTATACACCTACGGAGCTAAATCTTCCCAACATAGGACTCATTGGGGAAGGGGGGGGGGTCATCAACTCATATATAATCCATATCCAATTCACATTCATATCTCCTCCCCGACACATCTCCCGAAGAGGTTTTTTTTAAGATGTCATATTTTCTATCGAAAAAAGCCAGTGCTTTCAGTATTTCCACAGTAGTACCAATGTTTCATGAATGAGCATTAAATGCTCACAACCAACCAACATGAGTATTTTCATATCCTACCAATATACCAAGTGAGCCAAATATCTACTTAAGTTTTTCAACCATCCATGAAATCCAATACGATTCACATGCCAACAGAGCATGAATACATCACAATATATAATTGATACCATGTTAGGCTTTCTCATTAGCAACATATAATCAATTTCACATATCCAAGGCCAACAATATCATATAAGACCCCATACGATCACATGTAACAAATAATATTCCAAAACCGCCAAATACATTAATATATAGGCCCTCACACGAGCATAACAGAATAAACTTAGTTATTTTAATGATTAGTTCTCATACCCTTAACATGATTTTGCATCAACATTAACTACCCAACCCAGTCTGAAAAACATTAAGCCACAACCTACCTCGAATGTCAAAAATTGGTCTGCAAGCCTTCGATCCAAAGCCTTACTCCCCAAGTATCCAAAATCAACTAAAACATGAAAATATAAAATTTATACATCAAAATAAAGCCAATGATACCCATATTGCCTATTTTTAAGTCGGGATCAAAATAGACCACGAAACAAATTTTTGAAAAAGAAGGAAAAAATTATCATTTTATTTTAAAAATATGTTTTTCATATTTTTAGGAGTCTATAGCTGAAAATTCAAGAGAAAATGAGTTAAAATGAGGTCCAAATTGAAGAAAAATCAATTTCAAGCTTTACCAGATAAAATCCCCAAAATTCATTAAAAAAATCAAAAATTGAAGTTGTTTTGGAGATGAAATTGATAGAAAAATAATAATAATAATATTATAAACTACAAAGTGAAAATAGATTAAAATCGGATTTTAAATCAAAGAAAAAATATATTTTTGAACTTTTCGGGGCAAAATCTCTAATTTTCACTTTAATCCATGTTAAAACAAGAAATAGATGGTAGTTGAAATAGGTTATTAAAAGCTTACCCAAGCTTAGAAATGAAAAAATTGCTAAAAAGTATGAAATTCTAAGCTCCAAGTCTCAAAAATGGAGAAAAGAATGGCAAAACATGGGTAGATAGGGTCCAAGTATCCCGGACCCCTCGAAATTCATTTTGAATTTCGTGAACATAAATGAAATATGCTACTCTATCAAAGTCGATGCTTCAGACTCAATGGCAATATCAGATTTTTGAAAAAAATATCATTTTCACAAAATTGATCCCCGAAACTCAAAATCACAACTTTCCAAATCGAGGGTTAAAATGATATTTAAAAGTCATAAAATCACACCAACCATGTTAACACTCTAAAATTGACATTTTGGATCAACTGGCACAGTCTGTTCTGTCATCCGACGCACAGATCAAAAGATGTTCACTGATGTCAACTATAAGGCTTCTCAAGCCACCAAAAATCATAATATCATATAAATCACATCAGAATGCATAACGAACCATGCCAATAATCCTGACAACCCAGAAATACCACAATACAACCACAGAGAGGAATAAAATAGTCAATTCACACAAAAATTTCACATAATTCATTAAAAATTGAAGTCGTTACAAAAGTCTAACTTGTATAAGAACTTTTTGAAATAAAAATATCTCGAGAAGAAAAGACCACAAAGTTTGTACAAGAATATTCAAGACGTGAGTAAAATATATACAGACTCAAGCATCCAAGTAAGATGAGAGTCCTTGTTATGCAAGAGTTCTTTCAAACTTGAACAAACTATATCCATATAAGGAGCACAAATATGCAGACTCAAGAATCCAAGAAGATGAGATTCCTTATCAAGTATGAGCTCTTAAAGGATTAACAGATTTCAATGATCGACAAAGTGATGAATCAGGTACATGAAACATGTTTCTATTACCTGTTCCGTTATACAGATTCCATAACTCTTTGCTATCCGCATGGTGGAAATAATTTTTTATGATACCAAAAGTAGGAAGATAAGGGTTTTGCAGATTTTATAACCTAATTACTAATTTGGCTCATTCAAGTATTTCATACTTTAGTTTTCACAGGTCAAGATGATGATATAAAAATGAAATGCACGAGAGCATGAGTTTTCATTCAAGTATTTTATTCCGTAGTGTTCACAGGTCAAGATGTTGATATCAAAATGGAATGCACAAGGACTTGAGTTTGTCATCATCAGAAAGAGAGAATTTGTTAAGACTTGTGAAGTTTTAATGATGGACAAGAGGCCATAAAATAAGTAAGCTTAGCTGATTTATGAAAAACTGCTTTAAAAGAGTTCAACTTGAAAGAGGAATTTATGTGGATAAAGTCAGATGTGCAAAAATAAAGAAATAAAAGTTTGTTACTTAAGATAATATAAGGAGATCATCATGTGTTGAGTGTTTGACTTCAACACTCAAGAAGACAGTCCAAGAAGCATGGAAGTCCTTGTGGAGTTAGAAGTCTGCTTGGTTGGAGTTATAAATACTCGAGATCTCCCAAAATGAATTAATGCACAAATACTGAGAGAGAAAAAAGGGAGAACACGAACAAATAAGTAAGAACAATATTTGAGAGAGTTTTTCCTAGCTATCGAAGTGCAGCCTAATATAGTGAACCAAATTGAAGAACCTGTTTCATCCATGTGTCTAACAGTCTTTTTCTAGTTAATATGTATTAGGAAGTTTATTGAATTATAATTTTTTCTTAGTGTCAGTGTGTTATAAACTGATTTATGAGTTAGTCTTCGAGTTGGAATAACTCAAAGACTTGAAAACATAAACCTTGGGAGGTTTATGTGTTTTTAGGAATTAGAGTTAGTTCCTAGGATTGCTAGAGTTTTGTAATCTGATTTTTAAGTGGGTTTGAAGTGGGTTTCAATAATCTAGGGAGATTGTTGAACATTAGGAATTAGAGTTTATAATTTCTTGGGTCACAGAGTTTGTAATATTTTGTTGAGAGGCTCATTGTGTTTAGTGAAGTAGGGGTTATATCTTGTAGAGGTATAGGTCGTGATTTGTTATACCTTTTGTGAGTCTGTGTTTTTCATGTAAAACTCTTGTGTTAATTATTTAGTGTATTTTCTGTGCTTCTGTTGGAACACGTTAGACAACTTGGTTCATCTGTAGGCAAAAATCAGGTATAACTCATGTGAGTTATTAGTACGTGTAGCAATATCATAAATGATACACAATCGTTCAACTTTCATATTAGGAAAACTTTTACAATATTGAGCAGATGAAAAATATATGTGAATTTTTTTTCTACAAAATTTGCCAGCTACTACTAGAAGAATAATTATAATTTAAATAATTTAATTATGTTAATATATTTTAAATAATTTTATTATGTTAATATATTTTTTACAGGGTTGCAATCCGCCCGGTCATGTTGTATGGAGCGGAGTGTTGGCCAGTCAAGAACTCTCATATTCAAAAATTGAAGGTGACGAAAATGTGGATGTTACGTTGGATGTGTGGTCTTACAAGGGGGAATAGGGTTCGGAATGAGACTATTCGGGAGAGGGTTGGAGTGGCTTCGGTGGAGGAAAAGATGCAGGAGGTCCGTTTGAGATGGTTCGGACACGTGATGAGGAGGGGCACAGATGCACCAGTTTGTAGGTGTGAGAGGCTTGCTTTGGATGATTTCAAGCGGGGCAGGGGTAGGCCAAAGAAATATTGGAGAGAGGTGATTAGGCGGGACATAGAGCAGTTACAGCTTACTGAGGACATGACCCTAGATAGGAAGAGCTGGAGGATGCATATTAGGATAGAAGGCTAGTGACTATTAGGGTAGGTAGGTTAGGGCATTACCTGTTTGGTGTGTTACTCTTGTTAGGCTACCTTGTTGCATGTTGTATTACGAGTGCCTACTATTCTTTGTTTACTTTCCATTGTAGGAGCGTTTTTATGTCTTACCATCTTGTTCCATGCGTTTTGTACGGTTGTAATTACTTATCTTATCTTGAGCCGGGGGTCTATCGGAAACAGCCTTGCTACTTCTCCGAAGGTAGTGGTATGGACTACGTATATCTTACCCTTCCCAAACCTCACTATGTGAGAATACACTGAGTTTGTTGTTGTTGTTGTTAAATTATGTTAATATATTTTAAATAATTTAATTATGTTAATATATTTTACATCATCAACTGATAGATCATACATTAGGCTTTTTTTTTCTTTTGGTTCAACCAGAAGCACGTGATAAGTAGTCATTCTTATAATTGGGAAAAACAGATTAAAGTAATTTTTTTCCATTTTCTAATGTGACAAACCAAGAATCCGACTGCAGCAGCTATATCCATCCTATAGCTGGTTGACATACACTTGCAAATTGGAGTAATGGGAAAGTTGATACAACTAGTGTAAACCCAGGTGAACCATAACTAGTGGATGACGAGAGGATAGTGTGAGTAAGTTGGAATGTGTTGTTATCTGTGCGGAGAGAAGCGAATTTAAAATTTAAATTTAATAATTTTAAATTATTATTAGTTCTAAATTAATAATATTTTTAAAATTTATAAATTCAACATTTAACATTTATCAAGTTTTTAATATTTTTATGTAAAAATATACTTCATACTCAATAAAATATTAGATATATACTTCGTCGGTGCCTCCGAGTGGTTGGGTCGTAGACGGATTCAAATTTTAAATTTCTATGAATTTAATTTAGTCTTTGCATTGGCTATGCTATTATTGTTAATATTAAATTCATTGAATTTTTAAAATTTTAATATTAAAAATATTGAGATGAAGTCGATAGCATGCGCATGCATGTGGTTGTCACAAGCAGTCCCTGCAAGTATAATAAGGATCATGTAGTCCATATTTGGATGAGAAATCTGATCTAGTAAAGCGTGGGCTGTCGCTGTTGTGTAGATTCTTCAATCCTCATCCCCTTTTTCATTTTTGTCCTTCTCTCTCTTTCTCCACTCTCATCTGGATAGTAAAACTTATCATAATTTATCTATGCTATTGAACTTTTTAAAAATATCATTAAATATAATATATATATATATATATATATATATAATATTAAAAGTGTAAAAACTCTTAGAAAAGTAATTTAAACTTTTTGTCTTTTATGAAAATATCCTACAATAGATAAAATTGTCTTTTTATTATTTTTTGTGAATTATATTTAAAAATTTTATATTATTGACTCCTATAATATATGAGATCATTCTTTTAAAATATATGGTAACAATTTTTTTTTAAAGTTAGGAGTCCTAAAATATATGATAAGAGGTAACTTTTATTTTGTAATTTGTATGTTTAGTTGTCTAATTTTACCTATATATTTATGTTAAACCGTACAAAAATCCAATTACATGACATGATAATAAATCTAAACCAAAAGAATATACTACCTGTGGAAAACAACATTGGTTTTCTTTTCTTTTTATGTATGTCAGTACTACTACTAATTATTTTATTTTTTTGATTTGTGTGCATAAATTCAAATTAATGTTGATTACTAGCCAGCTTACGCCGTGCTACGCATGGCCCAATATTGATCCTTCAAAAATTTTATGTTATGTATAATTCTATTATTTAATTAAAAATTTTATTTGTTTGGTTAATAAATTCTAAGTTAGACATGTAATATTATATTTAGATTGATGAAATTTGCATAACGATATTTTAAGTTGTTCGAACTTTTGTGACATTGATAGTCAATTATATTTTTAAAATAATTTAAGTTCTTAATTATTGCGATTTATAATATTTTTTTTCTATTCTACTAATTAGAAGTGACATAGTAAAATTATTATAAAAAATACTTGTAAATTTTTTTTAAGTGGCTCCATATAAGACATCGTGTTATTTAAAATATCAAAAATTAATTTATCATTTTACGTCTATTTTACTTTATTTTATTAAATATTATTAATTTTTTAATACTTAAATGACTTATAATAATTATGAATAATTTAGTAAAACTACGATTGAAGTAGTTGAAACAGTCATGTTATAAATATCTATTATAGTTTTTTATTAAATATTATTAATTTTTTAATACATAAATGACTTATAATAATTACTTAGGGGTAATATAGTAAAATCACGATTGAAACAGCTAAGGCAGACATGTCGAACATGAGCAGCCTGCTTCAGCTACTTATTTTGACTTCTTATATAGGATACTAATAATATAATTTTTTTTAATGCTTAAATAACTATAATAAGTAATTAGGGATGATATTGTAAAATCACGATTGGAGCCGCGAAGCTGACATGTATTAAAAGTGATATAGCATAATAACTATAAAAAATTACTTGTGAAAATAATCTAAGTGAGCATCATATAAGACGTCGAGTTAATTTAAAACATCAAGAGTTAATTTATTATTTTATGTCTATTTCATCTTTTTTATTAAAGATTATTAATTTTTTAATATTTAGATGACTTATAATAATTAATTAGGGGTGATATGATAAAATTACGGTTAAAGCAATTGAAGCAGACATGTCAGAAATGTTTGTTTTATTTATTTGTATTAAATATTATTAATTTTCTAATACATAAATAACTTATAATAATTAATTAAAGGTGATACAGTAAAAATACGGTTCTAGCAGCTGTAGCAGGCATGCCGACCTGCTGCCTGCTTAAGCATAAAACTCCCTCTTATATACAACTATTCAATTTAAGTGGCATAATGCTTAGATAACCGTAATAATTAACAAGGGGTGATATAATAATCATGATTGAAGCAGCGAAGTAGACATGTATTGAATGAATTATAATAACTAATTAGAAGTGATATAACAAAATTAATATAAGAAAATACTTTTGAAAAAATTAAGTGGATCTCATATAAGACGTCAAGTTAATTTAATATTAAATATTATTAATTTTTTAAAACTTAGATGACTTTATAATAATTTTTTAATATTAATTGTTAATTCTTAGATGACTCATAATAATTAATTAGGGGCGATATAGTAAAATTACGTCGAACCAACCAAAGCAGACATGTAAAAAATGTTTGTCCTTTTTTATTAAATATTATTAATGTTTAATACGTAAATGACTTATAATAATTAATTAGAGGTGATACATTAAAATTATGATTGAAGCAACTAAATTTTTTTCTTTTGAATAATAATAAGTGAAACTTTGAGGAACTTAGTAATCATTTTGAAAATTACCATTTTATTAAATATTATTAATATTATAATACTTAAATGAAATAATTTATAATAATTAATTAGGGGTGATATAGTAAAATTACGTTTGAAGCAACTGAAGCAGGCAGCTGGAGCAGCCAGGACGACCCCAAGCTACTCAACATTGCCGTTTCTATTATAGAGTAATAATTTTTATTAAATATTATTAATTTTTCAATACTTAAACGACTTATAAAAACATCAAAAAATAATTTATTAGTTTATCTTTTTTATTAAATATTATTAATTTTTTAATACTTAAATGACTTATAATAATTAATTATGAGTGATATAGTAAAATTACGGTTGAAGCAGCTAAAACAGTCATGTTATAAATGTCTATTTTAAATTTTTTATTAAATAGTTTTAATTTTTTAATACGTAAATGACTTATAATAATTAATTAGGGATAATACAATAAAATCACAGTTGAAGCAGCTGAAGCAGGCATGTCGGCCTCCTGCTTGCTTCAGCTGCTAAACTGCCTCTTATTATATATAGTAATATGCTGTCAATTTCCCATTCTTTTTTTTTTAATATTAGATCTCGTTGGTTTTAAATTTTCGTGAGAGAATATATATATTCTCTAGTTTTCTTAAGTTCTTAGTTTCTAAAGTTTGTAAGTTACTTTTTTTAAAAAAAAGAGTGTGTGAAAAGTTGTGAAAAGTTTTCTTAGTTCTTCATTTTCCGGTAGCTGCCAAGTTTTCAGGGGACTCCCGAAAGGGAAACCTCACTTCTTCCTTAAGAAATGTAAGTAGTAGTTATATATATCTTTGTATTTTTCTCCCAAGTGTGTAAATTATGTTTGAATTAATCAAGTTTATATTTTCTTTCACATATGTTTTATTATTATTAAGATCTGGATCGCCGGCGATTTTTCGTCAGTTTTCTGATCTTATAAAATCTATAAATTACTTATAAAATACCCTCAGTACATGGTTAATCTCTCAGTGTTTTAGCAATAACGATGGATTAATCTGTAAATTTTTAGGGACTTGAAAAGTTCGAAGAAGATTGAAAAAAAGAGTGTTGTTATTCTCCCGGGGTGTGATTAAAGAAGATATTGCTAAGATACCTAAAATTGAAGAGAAAGAGATGAACAGGGTATAAATAAAAAAATTAAAAAACCTAAAAATACAAAAATAATTTATTTTGGAAGAAAATATACTTGAATCTTTATGACTTGGACTCTTACACTGGACTAAGGACAACGAAGGAGGGAGTACTGAGTAGGACTTTACACCATATTAAAACACAACCGTGATAACTCTGTTTTAATGACTTAACTTAAAATTACTTACCTGCTTTAATAACTTGTTAAAATAATTTACTTGCTATAATTATCTATCTATAGTATTATATTATCTATATAATATATAAATATATTATATAATACATCTACTTAAGAACATATATATACATATATATAAGTAATATATATTCTTGCTTACTATTATTATTACTAGTAGTAGTATAACTTGTCTACTATAAGACTATAATATATATATATTCTTGTTAATATTAAATACATATGATCAGTTTTAGCTTCCTTCACGTTAAGCTTGAAATATTTGTCGTAATTCTTGTTATTGCACAACCTATCAATGCAAACCTACGAACTTAGAAACTTGGAGCAGGGGAGGTTAATTTACATTGCTTAATATTAAATTTGTATACCAGAATCTTATATTTATACGTAGAATTAAATTTATCTTTAACTAGATTTATAATGTTCGATCATGTTCCAAGTTAAGATCAAATTCGTATACTTTGGTGTCACAATATTTTGAACAATGAAATCCAGTATATTTTAACAATGAACTCATGTTCTGTTACTATTTGTTGCATTTGTATGTTTATAATCTTAGTCTACGAGGATTATATTGAGAAATTGTTTAAAGTAAGCTCTTATGGAAATTCTGTTTGAAGCTAGGAAATTTTTTTTTTTGATGTTTTCGTATAGTTAGATGTGATTAATTACCTAAAGCATGAATCTTTACGAGAAGAAGAAGGCAAAGAATAGCGTTCAAACCTACAAATCTACACCTCGAAGGTGCTAAAGCGGGTTCATCCAAATATCGATATTTTCAGCGATTCAATGGATATAATAAATAGTTTCATTAATGATATTTTGAGAAGCTTACTCAGAAATCTTCTAGATTGACTAGGATCAACAAGAAGCCAACTATTACATTTATATCTACAAAAATTCACACTACAGTGAGACTTGTTTTGCATAGTGAACTGGCTAAGCATGTTGTTTTGTTACTAAGTTCACTAGCTCTTAGTAGTTTGAATTTGGTAGCTTTTTGAATTAGGGTCAATGTAAAGTTTGATGTTTTTTCACGTTTGTTTGTGAATTGGTCTTGGTAAGACTACTGCAAAATGAATAAAAGTTTTTACATATTGAAAAAAATATGACAAATTTATTAATTAACCAAATATTAATTACTTTATTGTTTTCAACTTGGGTTAATGTGTCTAAATTTCAATAGTAATATATTGAAGAGTTATATCAGGTGGAGCGTAACCTTTTTGTTATTCTGAAATACGAGCTTAAATATTTTACAATAGCAAATCGGTGCACTAAAACTTCCACAATGTACGGGGGTTCGAGGATGGCCAGACCACAAAGATCTAGGGTAAAGTTGTTGGGTACAATAAAACATTCTCCTATATACTTTCAACTTTTTATTATTTGTTAAGATGATGGCACATTCTATTAATAAAATTCTACTTGAAATTGAATCTATATCTATAATCTTTATCTATATCTATATCTATAATATATTAAAAGTGTGAAGACCATTAGAAAAGTGATTTGAATTTTTTGCCTTTCATTATAAGACTGTGCAATAGACAAAATTCGTCTTTTTGCTATTTTTTTAATTAATTATAATCCTAATATTTTTTTTACCTATTTATAAAAGGTAACAACTCCTAATAGAACTATAGTTTTCAAATACGTAAGTATAAATATTTAATTATTTTTCTATATTTAGATATTTAATTACTTTGAAAAACCAAACGACATATTATTAAAGGACACTTTTAATTCCTATCAATTCTAGGAACCCTTCAGTGCTAGGAACCCTCCACTTTTTAACTTATTATAAAATTTTAAAAGATATAATAAGAGGAAAATTCTATTATATTAGAAATCAATTTTCAACAACTTCTATTCTATTAGGGATAGGAACATCCACGTTCTTATAATAACATCTACAACATAAATTTAGATGGCAGAGATATTCTTATAACTATTTTTCGATGAGCTCGGGGTGTATGTTTATAATCGCAAAAAGGTTAGAATTAATCATATTATTCTAATAGCTCGATTATCACATTGTTTTGTTGTAATTTATGTTCTATTCAAGTCTATATTGTTGTTAATAAATGTTTGATCGGACTTTGAGAAATTTTTTGTGTTAAGGTTATATTTAATAGTAACGTTTGCCTTGGTCGAGCTTTGAGGAATTTTGTTTGTAAAGGTTAGAGTTTAATCTTACTGTCCAGAGACCTCGATTATCGTATTATATTGTTGTAGTTTACAGGTGCTAGATGAATGTTCGATCGATCTTTGAAGAATTTTTATGTAAATGTTTGGTTTAATCAAATTATTTTATTATAGTTTCTGATCTATTACTATCTATTTTAATATTATTATTATTATTATTATTTATTATTTGATAATACATGTCATAGGAGACGATCAAGATACTGATACGTCATGCATGTCTGGATGCATAAAGCTGCCTATATTTAATCTTTATATTGATTAATGATTGGACATGAAGTACACGTGCAACGCACATACACTTTACTAGTATATATATATATATATATATATATATATTTGTGTGATTGTATTTTTAAAGAGTTTGAATAATTTAAATAGTAACATTTTAATGTTAAACCTCTAGTCTTTTTAATACTATTGATTGCTTAGTTTTACTGTAAATGGCACTTGATGTATCTTTTAAAATTATTAAATTTATTTATCTTGAATAGTTATCTAGACTAATATTTTAAATGATTTAATAATAAATCTTTATACGGCAAATATATAGAATTTAAATTCATACTAAAGATTGCATTTTTCTTTTGAACCAATGATTCATAATATAGAGGTAAATTTTTAGAGTCGTCAATATGGGCCAAGGCTGGGTGGGCCAGCTCGGCCCGGCCTGTAATTTGATGGGGTGAGCTTCAATTTTTGTTGCCCATTTAAGAACATGATTTTTTAGCTCGGCTCGAATAAATTCATGGCCCGTAGGGCTTGAGGAATGTGGGTTGGGCTAGTCCGTGGGCCGGCCCGTCAATCAAATAATAAATAATTTTAAAATAAAATAAAATACTAAAAAATAATAAAAGAGTTAAAAAACAATCAAGTCCAATGATGACCGCCTCCTCTTCACTATATCTCCCTCAACGCGCCATCGACTTTCAACCATGATGTTTCTGATTGAGTAGTGTCACCTCTTCGTTTTCTTTCTACTTTGGGTGATTCGAGCTTTGGCTCCCTTTTGATTAACAAACATTAATACTATGTATTATTGTGTGATAGATATTTATGTTTATTAACAATGTAAAATTAAATTATAAAATATTATTTTTAAAAAAAGTGGGATGACCCGTGAGGCCCGCAGCCCAGAAGGTAATAGCGTGGGCTTGGTGTTTTTTCGCCCATCATTTAAATGGGCTAACCCGATCTGACCCATCAAACTCAAAGCCCGTATGAAGTAGTCCAGATGGACTGAGCCAACCCGTATTGACAGCTCTATAAATTTTATGTATATTTTATTTTTCTCATATTCTATTTATGAGATTACATTGGGCATATTATTACTTGTAATTACTTTTAAGAATTGCACTTTCTTTTGAGCCGAGAGGAATTCATGATACATATTAGACTTTCTTTTGAGTTGGGAAACAATGTCTATCTAATAAACATAGAGATAAGATTTCATATTCCTGTATGAAGTTACACCACGTATGATATTGTTACTTGATGTAATTTCATATGTTATCCCAGAAATTAATTAGATATCAAACATGAAATAAACTCACACTAAAATTAATTTCGAAATAAGTCACCAATCCAGAATCCTTCTTACGAAAGTAACCCTGAAGATTGCGCTTTGTTGATATCCTTTTGTGGGTCTTGTACAGATTTGGCTTCGCTGTCATTCATATTCCTGTATGAAGTTACACCACGTATGATATTGTTACTTGATGTAATTTCATATGTTATCCCAGAAATTAATTAGATATCAAACATGAAATAAACTCACACTAAAATTAATTTCGAAATAAGTCACCAATCCAGAATCCTTCTTACGAAAGTAACCCTGAAGATTGCGCTTTGTTGATATCCTTTTGTGGGTCTTGTACAGATTTGGCTTCGCTGTCATTCTTGACCCCACCATCCCACATGCATGCCTTTTTGCTTGAACTCCATTATTTGCTTTTCTTTTTCCTATATTTATTACACTATATATCAAGAATGTCACTTCTTATTCAAAGAAACAAAAGAGGAAAACAAAGAGGAACAGAGTAAACTGAACATTTTTTGAGTTATCTTGTTCAAATGGAAGTGGCAATGGAAGTAGAAGATGATTTATTGTTTGCAGATTTGAGCAAACAAGTCTCTCTTTTAATAATGGATGATGATGAACATGAGCATCAAAACTCTTCAGTTTGTCGTCCTTCTCATAACTCTTTTCAGGTTCAATATATTTTCCCCTCTTTCAATGCATATGCTCAAGTTGTCTTCTTTTTCTCCCTAAAATACTTTAGTTTTTCTTTGTCTAATTCATTAATTTCATAAGTATAATGGGCAAAGCAATTATATTGAATGAGAATTCATTATACTGAATAATTGGAGTATTAAAAGTTCTAAAGGAGTCATTAGTTAATAGTTATAGCACACTGTTTTCCATTAAAGCTTACGTGAATAGGACTTATTTCTTTTTTGTTTATATTGGAATTTCTTTTAAGATTTGCGTTCACTTTATTGACTATTAGGCCACACAAAGGAATCGAACCTTTAATCTGAAATATATATTTAGCTTTATCATAGTTTTTTACTTAACATGATGTATGCATAAGGTTCATAGGGGCGGATGCAGCATTGCAACACTACTCTGGATTCATCTCAATGTGGCACTTATTTTCAATATGAAACACAAACTCTAAATGTAAAAATCCACTTTAATTGCACAAACCATGATATTGATTATATAATAAGTCCCACGCCTAAAAACCTTAAATATTAAATATATAGAGTTTAAATCATGAATCCAAGCGAAGACAGAAAATGTAAAAGAGAGAAAATAAGAATCAGAGTAAACAAAAACCAATCATTTATGAAAACTGCAGGGCAATCGTGAAATTTTTGCATTTTCTGACAACTTGTGCTTACTCTGCTTTGCAAAAGACTCAACTTTTGTCACTCATCCAAAGTTTCACTTATATTTATGTCATCAAATTTCACGTATACTAAACTTGTGCATTTAAAAAATCAGGCCTTTTCACAAGCAATTTATCCAGCAACGAGAGCAGGATATGTGCATGAGCAGAATATTAGAAGAGAAATTAGCAAAGGAACTGGAGTATTTATCCCTCTTTCTTCACATCCAAGAAGGAAAAACAGGCAACCGAGACATTTCTCATCCAACACCAAGATCCAAGGACAAACAGAAAGACAACTAAATCAAGTCCCACCTCATTATAATTCACTAAATCCTACTAGATTATCTTAAATCATTTTTAAGATTCATCAAGACTTTATTATGACTTAAAATAATTAAGTTAATTAACAACTACTAGAATTTAATTTTTGGGTGTATTCATGCGTTGTACAAAGGGAATCCTTCTTTTGCACTTTGCAGTATATTTTGGAGAGTTACAGCCTAAGGTATATAAGTGCCTCTCTTTAATTATAGTGGGATTTAGTTTTATGATTGTTTTTAAGGCTTTTGATATTGTGTAATCCTCTCATGTTTAATTAGATGTAATTCATTCTATTGTATTCTTCCCCACTTTAATAACTCATGTATGTATCGTGACAATCGTCTATTAAAGGGTATGTTCTATCAAGAAAATTTGAATTTGATTTTTTATACGGTGAGTGAAATTCTATGGTTATAATATTTAAAGTTTTTTAGTATTAAATTTATTGCAGACCTACAACTTGTTGCAATTTTCGTAGATTTTATATATAAATTTATATTTTCATCAAAAATATTGAGTTCACATGAATCTGATGTTTAAACGTTTTATCTACACTAGTTGTTGTAACAGATCTCGTACGTCTGTCAGCTCTGGGATGACTAATGTTTGTTGGGAATGTTATTTTGCAGTAGTAGTTAAAATTTAAAGCTATTTGACTGAGCAAGTTAGATTAAACTCTTTTAGCCAAAACGTATGAAAATAAATAATAATGTTATCAACATTATACCTCTTCTATACATAGTGTATACATAATAATGTATACGTAGTGTATACATAATGATGTATACGGTATATAAACACCTCTTCTATACTGTTATACCTGTTTATATAAGGTTGATACATTCTTTTTTATAACTGTGTAGGATATTGTATAATAATTCAATTTTTACTTAAAAGCTAATTTCACAAGCTATACCTGTCCGTGTTTATGGTAGGTTTGACACTAATTCCTATATAAACACCTTTTATAGACTATTATCCACGTTTATTCAAGATTGATACATTGTTTTTAATAATTGTATAATGTTATATAATAATACAATTTTTAAATGAAAAGGTAATTTCACAAAGTTTACTTGTCCATATTTATGAGAGTTTTGACAATGACTCCAACCTTATGGATTAACCTTCAAAAAATTACATGAAAAGGCTATGCCATACCTCCTAATCCTAGTGAGGACTGAACTTGCTTAGTGTAGTATTTGTTCCTATCCAGAAGAAAAAAGAACACATTTTTTTTTTTTTGAGTTAAAAGGATTATATTTTCTTACCTATACACTAAGAAACATGAAAAGAAGTGGAAATTCCTAATAGCAACAACAACAACAAATTCAGTGTATTTCCACATAGTGAGGTCGGGTAAATTCCTAATAGCCTTAAAGTTAATTTGTATATAGTTATTTAATCAAGCTTTGATTCAATATTTCAACTCCAAATTTTTTCTGAAGAATCTATAGTTGTTAATCATTAAAAAGTAAACATTCTTATTTGGTCCATTTCAATATCAAAATTAAGTTCATTGGACTAGTCAACTTGGAATTGTAATCCTCAATATACCTACAAATTTTGTTCCAGTTTCCTCCCATGTCAATATTGGACCCCCTCTTCTTTATCAAAGATTTCATGTGAAATAATACCTCATGAAAAATTCTATTTATTGCATACTTCCTCTGCCCATACCTAATAAAACATCTTGCTTTCTATAATTCCAAACTAATATATAAATAAATAATGGTGGACGCGTTCTAGTACATAATTTTTGTCGTCCAATTGTAGGGGTTGTGGATTAGGCGCGGTAACTTTACTAGGAAATAAATAGTTATTAAGTAATAAGTATTTATTTTTAAGTAGATTATTAAGTATATTATTGGTTGGTTTAATTTTCATTTTTATCTTCTTGACTTAAGATGTTTTATTAATTCATATTCTAAATTAGATATTATCGTAATTAAATTATTTAATGTTTTAGGATCTGCATTAGTACTATATAATCTTTTGTATTCTAGGTATAAACTATATAGTTTAGTTTCGATATCTTTTAATGATTTATTCTTTTCGTAAGATGTATTCATTAATTTGTGTAGTTTATTATTTTATCCTATTGAAATTTTAACAATTTCTGTGTAGTATTTTATTCTAACTTTGCTATATTCAATGCGTAGGTTTATGTTCTTTATCTGATTAACTAGTATTTGTTGTTCATGTATAGGTAATTTTCCATCTGTATTAAATAATTTTTCGTATGTATTAAATAAATCATTATCTGTATCTTCTTTTTCTAAAGTTAATTTCATTTTAAGTAATTTTTCTTCTAGTTGTCTTTTTTCTGTTTCAAGTTGATTTCTGTAATTAACTTCTTCATATATCCAATTTTGCCTTTCTCTAATTTTTTTTTATATTCTAACATTTATTTATTCTGAATAGTATCCATCTGAATCTAAGTAATATTGATGTTCATAATATATGTGTAAGTTTTCTATACTGTTTCATAAATATTCCTCTTCAAAAATAATCTTGTAATTTTTCCCATATTATTTTCTTTATGTCTATAATTTTTATATTTCTAAGTATATATAAAACAAGTATTTTAATATCATCTGTCATTGAAGTTCGATTAAATATTTTTTCATAATATTTTCTAGTTGTTTATTTTAGTCTAAGTAATTCTTGCATATTTTCATTAAGTAATTCTATATATTTTATATCGTTAGTTTCCATGTATTTGTCTAAATTTGTTTTCATTTGTTTTTTTCTACTAATTGTATATTTTTCATATCTTTTTTCCAAAATTCTAGATATATGTGATTTATCATAGTTGATGTGTACGTAAGTATTTATAAGAGTAATTAGGTACGTGTGGTATGTAATTTATTCTAGCTATATAATCTTTACCGAATATTTTTTCTAATATGATTTTTCTTATATCTATTATTCCTATATCCTTAATCACATACAAAATAAGTATTTTAAATTTATCTACCATTACATCAGATAAATAATTATTCATTTTCATAAAATTTCTATTTTCAAAATATTCCCTTCAATCATATACATAACAAAATATGGTCATCTTAGATTACTATATACTAGATTATTCTTAAATAACATGTTCTTTAATCACTATTAACATGGTAATTTGGATGCTTTTTCCTTAAACAACGCCTCTACTCTGGTTACTCCCCACCATGGCTTCTTGCCTCATTGGTTTCACCTTTAGGATGACATGGTTCTTAGGAATTTTTCTCCTTTTCCACTTTGCTAATAAACTTCTTAACATATTATTCTTCGAATAATTCTACTATAAAGTAACTAACATGAATTTATTTTATCATACCATGATTGTTGGGAATTATAAATTTAACTATTCATAATCATAAATAAATATACCTGTTTGGGTAGGTTTGATATTCCTAAGCTTTGTTCCTCCATAGCTTTTTCCATTGAAATATACTTGTTTTTTAATAACTAAGCAAAATATTTGTTGTGGACAAGAGAGAGTATTTGTGCTTCAACTCATGAAGGCTTGCCTTGCAATGCCTTTGGTTCATCTTATTTATAGACTGAAACTTTACAAGAGTATTCCTATTTTTACACGTTTCTAAAAAGTCTTTTAAAAAATTATCTACCTAATCTACTTTACTTTACAAAAGTCTTCTAATAAGACAAAAGTTATTAATTCCTAGACTAATAATAGTCAAAAACCTATACAAAAGATTCCAATAATTTACGTAAAGCAAATTGTGAAAGTTTACATGTCGCTTTCATAATTTAATAGCTTGTCTTATATTATTACTCCATTGATATCTTCTCTTTGTCGTATCTGCTGCTTTTCCATATCTCCATTATTGCTTCTTATCTTGTATCTTCCAGATGGCGTTCTTATCTTCTTGGTTGATTTTTCTTCTATTCTAGCTGAAATTCTGGGATATCATTATCTCCTCCATTAAATTTTAAACATTTATGATTTGGATATTTATGTCCAATTTTCTTGCAATATCTGGTTAATAATTCTTCTGAAATAAATTTTTCTCTGATAGCTCTGGCGATAGGTTCCGTCTCTAGTTTGAGCAACGTTAGAATCCATTGCCTAATAGTTTCCATATCTATTTCTCGTAATTCCTTTGAATTTGAATATATTAGTACATGATTTCTTGAATAATAACTCTATATGGGATTTTGGTTGCGGTATGTGTTTGCTAGCTCTTGCAAAATTGTAGATAGTCCGATAATCCTCTTATTCGCATAAAATTTTGGTATCTCAATTCTAGGTATTTCTGGTTGTGGAATAATATCTTGTGGTATAATCATATCTCGTGTCATTCTTATCTTTACAACTTGTATGGGTTTTTTAACTTCATCATATAATATCTCTGCTGGTGACGTGTAAATTTTTATAAAAAATAGGGTACCTTTGGTTATTCTTTTAAAAATGCTAAATGCTTCATATATTTTCGGTATAGTGGATATCTCACTTCCGTCAGAGGTATATACAGTACTGAGTAGTCTATATTCATAACAAGTTTTAACTAGACTTGGTTTGGTTTTAGGTAAAACAATTAGCTTATTGTAACCGGTCAATCTTTGGGTTATATAGTTTGTATTTGGTTCTTGGATGTTTATAGCTCTGGAGTTAGTATTTAAAAAGGTTTGTACATTGTAGATATTTTTTATATATGTTCGGGCTATGTAGTTGTAGGTCTTTTTGTCTTGGTTTAAACTATCTCTGTATGTGATAATTTGTGGGGGTATAAAATTGGGATCTTTTGATGTATTTGGAATATATGGTTTATCAAATAGCTTGTTTAGGTTCATATTTGTGTTTTTCCTAACTCCTTTGCTTGTACCTGCAAAAGTAGATTGATAAATATTATGGGTTTTAAGGAGTGCCCCAACGTCTCTTTCTAGCTCTGGAATTTTAATGTCTTTCGATCGACATAGCTCTGCGCACTGCTGAGTTATCTGATTTGTAGCTATAGACTTCCGTTTATCTTCATTAGTCTTTAGCTTTTTTATTTCATTACCCATACTGTCCACTTTCATTGAAAGCGTAGTTAGGATTTTGAATATCTTTTCTAAAGTATCATCTTCTATTATATCAGTCTGTGTAGCTTTGTCTTGATATGTAGTCTGCAATAACATTTTTGTTAGTACTAATTACTTCAATTGTAAACGTAAAATTCAATATATTCAAGACTAGTCTCTGAATCTCTTTTGTTGTAACTGAATTTTGTATTTTCTTTGTTAACCACCAACGTACCTGTGTATTATCTGTTCGTACAATAAACTTGTTATATACAATATATGGCTCAAATACTAATAAACATTTATATAATGAGCATAATTCTTTTCTATTTATTTCCCATTTTATTTATGTTTCCTTAAACGTACCTGAGTAGTATCTACAATGGTGTTCTAATTTTTCTCCTTCATATCTATATTTAAGTACTCCTCCATAACTACATTCACTAGCATCTGCTTCTACTATATATATATAAATTTTCTATTTTCATCTGGAAATTGTAATTTTGGTAATTCTTTACAAAGTATTTTTATTTTCTGAACTTATTTTTTATCTTCATTATAGTTATATTCTACATCCTTTTTTAATTTTTTCTGTAATAGTTTTAAGTTTTCTGCTAATTTTGGAATATCTTCTTTTACTTGGTTTACTAATCCTAAAAATGGTTGTAATTTATTTTTTGTATCTAATTCTTCTTTTGAATTTATTATTTTTGTACTATATGTTGTTGCATTTTGACTCCACTTTTGTCTATTTGTATTTTCAAAAATTCTATCTGATTTTTCATAATTTCTGCTTTCTTCTCACTTAAACTTATTCCTGATTTTTCTATTATATCTGTA
Source organism: Capsicum annuum (assembly GCF_002878395.1). NCBI lineage: Eukaryota > Viridiplantae > Streptophyta > Magnoliopsida > Solanales > Solanaceae > Capsicum > Capsicum annuum. The sequence goes on along the minus strand of NC_061111.1, from coordinate 166,575,330 downwards.
AACTGTTCTAATAATTTTAAATGTTCTTCTTTAGTTTTTATATATAATAGTATATCATCTATGTATACTATACAATTAGGTAGTTGTTTAAAATAACTATCCATAAAATGTTGATATCTACCTGACGCATTTTTATATCCAAATGGTAGTACATTCCATTCATAAAATCCTTGTGGTACCGTAAATGTGGTTAATTCCTTAGATTCCTCTTCTAACTTTAAATGGTAAAATCCTGATTTACAATCAAATTTACTAAAATAATTATATCCTTGTATTTGTCTTATTTTTAATATCTTATTTGGTATTGGGTAATTATACATTGTTTTTGCATTTAAATTTCTATAATCAATAACCATCCTACTTTTTCCTCTTTTTTGTTCACTATGTTTATTCACTATAAATGCTGGGCTATTATGTTTACTATTACTTTTTTGTATATATTGTTTTTCTAATAATTCTTCTATATGCATTTTAAATTCTTTTAAATCATCAAAATTATATGTTAATGGTTTCTGAGTTATTATGCTATTTTTATCTATTAATTCAATTTTTATAGTGATTTTATGTTTTTCCCATCCTTTTAATGGATCTTCACTATATAATTGTTCTAATTTTTTCTATCTTATTTATTGAAAATATAGTTGTTTCCTTTTTATTTATTGAAAATACGACCAGTTCTATTGTATCTTCAGTATTTTTTATATTTTCTAATTTTTGTGTAATTTTTCACTTCCTTTTATCTAATCAGTTTTCTTTCTTATTTTATTAATAACTCTTTTTTGCTCTTACTTTCTATTTACATGGTGTTGTAAACCACCAATCTGTTCTAGTTATTATATGTGGGTATAATTTATCTAAAAACGACATTCCTAAAAGTATATCTTTTGATGTTAGCTCATAATTATAGATTTCTTCTATTATTAATATTTTATCCCATACTTGTGTTTTTACATTCTTAGCTTTATAAGTAATTAAACTTCCTTCGTTATTAAATCCTTTAACTATTATTGGTGTTTTTAATTTATCCCATTTACTTTCTGGTAAACAATTATATCTACATAAATTAGCTTCTGCTCCTGTTTCTATCATAGGCGTATAATATCTACTATAATATCCTTCTACTACTATCTTCATTAATACATATATTTTTATATCATGTTAGAGCTCTTCTTAGGAATAATCTTTCCCTATTATATGTTATAGATAATTGTGTATGTTCTATATTGTATGGTTTTACTTGTTCTAGCCATTTAATTTCTAATATTATGTCTGCCTTTTGCATTTCTTCCTTTATTTCAAATTCTATTTTCATTTTTCTAACTCTTATTATTATTTCTTTTTCTGCTATATTTTTAGTGTTTATTAAGCTTCTTGGTAGATCTGGGCATATATTATTATCAGATTTTATTTCCTCATTTTTTACTAGATATTTTGCTATATAATTTTCTTCTTGTCCTGTATTTAATAGTATTAAATATTCCTTTTCATTTATTGTTCCTGTTATGTAATATTGATTTGAATTAACTATTGAACTTGTTTCATAACTTGTTCTTTTTGATGAATTTGATGATTCTGATTTTTCATAAACTATTCTTTTTGTTGTACTTATTCGATCATTTATTATTTCTAAATCTTCTTCTATGTCTATATTTCTGTAACTATAATCATTATTATCAATTGTTTTTACGAATTGTTCAAAAGGACTTTCTATTTGTATTTTATTAATTTTATTTTTTCCCGTTATTTTATGTTTTGTTGTTAATACATATAGATTTTTACATCTTGCTATAAATAATTTACTTCCTGGGGTTAGTTCTATTCCTGATATTTTCCAATATAATACTAATGATTTATCTATATTTTTATTTGTTATTGCTACTGAATAATTTGCACTTATTATAAATTTAAATTTTTGGTATATTAAATTTCCTTTAATCGCAGTTATTATGCTTTTTTCTATAGGTCTTATAATCCTATCATCTGCTAAATATAATTCTATTGGCGTATCTATTCCTTCTCTAAAACATGCTTTTATTAATATCTCTGTACCTCCAAGGTGTATATATTTTATTGGGTCTCCTCTACTTTTTATATCGTTTATTTCTTTATTAATTAATCTTTTTGTTACTAGTGGTATACTAGCTTTACCTTTTGCATATCTGCAGTCTATTACATGTTCCTTTTGACTTACTGCGTAATATTCTTCCTTTTTCCTAGTAAATATATTTTTTATTGTTGGTATTTTCAATATTTTTTCTACACTTAAGTCTAACTCTTTTCCTTTTATTTCATCAAATACATTGTTATCAAATATTATTTTTTGATCTATTCCTTCGTCATTTAAATATTCTTTTTTTGTTATTATTTTTGTATCTTCTTCAGTCATTTGGTTTATTTTTTATATCTTCTTTAGTCATTTAATTCGTCTAATTCACTATCTATTTCATTATCTTTTATTTCATTATTTGTTTCATTCTCTAAAATTTCATATATGCTGTCTTCACTTTCTAATTCGTAATCTATATAATCTATCTGCATATATTCTGTATTTTCTATTTTTATTTCTGATATTTATTTATTTTATGGGTTTTTAGGTAATTTACAATCTCTAGCTAAATGTCCTAATTTTCCGCAATTATAACAAGTACAATCCTTTATAGATTTCTTTTTCCTATATGGTCTTTTATGTTTATATTTTTTTACATAATATCTTTTTCTTGGTTTCTTATACTTATATTTTGATTTTTTGTATTTCTTATATTTCTTATGCCTTTTTCTTTTCTTATAATATCTTTCTTCGCATCCAAATTGAGGTGCTATTTTATCTTGGCAACATGCTAAATTTCTTATTAATGTTTTCTTTCTGTCTTTTTTCATACAGATCTTTTAGCATTTGTAGTTCTTTTTCTAATTCAACAATCCTACTATTTTTAGTTTCTTCTATTTTTTGTATTTCTTCTGTAGTTTGTTGTTTTATTTTTTCTATTTCCTTTTTTCTATCTATTTCTTCGTTTTCTTTTTCTGTTCTAACCATAGCTATCAATTTATCTTCTAATTTTAATTCTTCTTTTTCTAGCATTAAATATAAATGTTCACCTATTTTCTTATATGTTCTTCCTAGATTAGAAAATACTATTTTTATTTTTAATCCTTCATGTTTTTCATATATTTTTCATCTATTATAAATTCTTCTTTGTTCATTTTATTGTAAATAGTTCATTTTGATATATATATATATATATATATATATATATATATATATATATTCTAAACTATCTATTTGTGATTCTAAATTTGATATTTCATCTTTTTGTGCATTTATTGAGTTTTTACTAACTCCGGCAAATATATTATAATGTAGTCTTTCTATTCTTATTTTTAATTCTTTACATTTTTTTAGAAATAATTTGTTTTAATTCTTTGTATTTTTGTACTTTATTCATTTAAACCATATTTATAATATTTTGGTGGGTATCTAAATCTGATTTTATCATAATTAGGTGGTCTGTGTCTCATTCTTCTAGGTTTTAAATGGATTATTAATTTTGCTTCAATACTAGATATTAAGGTAATTAGGTAGGCTAATCTTTGTGGATTTTCTTTTGTTTTATTTAGACTTATATATTCTGAATAATTACTAATTAAAGATTCTTTAATTTTTCTAAAAGCTTCTCTGTTTTTAAATGGTCTTCTCATAATTAATCAATATAAATTAATCTCAAGTAAATCTAATCTAAATTTAAACATATATGCTACTTCCGTATTATTTAAATAACTGGGCTTTGATACCAATTGTAGGGGGTTGCGGATTAGGCACGGTAACTTTACTAGGAAATAAATAGTTATTAAGTACCAAGAATACAAAAGATTACATAGTACTAACAAAGATCCTAGAACACTAGATAATTTAATTACGATAATATCTAATTTAGAATATGAACTAATAAAACATCTTAAGTCAAGAAGATAAAAATAAAAAATATTTCAATCGATAATATTCACAAAATAAATTATATAACCCCCTACAATTACCACGCCTATTTTATTTTTTCCCGTTATTTTATTTTTTGTTGTTAATACATATAGATTTTTACATCTTGCTACAAATATTTTACTTCCTGGGGTTAGTTCTATTCCTGATATTTTCCAATATAATACTAATGATTTATCTATATTTTTATCTGTTATTGCTACTGAATAATTTGCACTTATTATAAATTTAAATTTTTGGTATATTAAATTTCCTTTAATCGCAGTTTAAAAAAAATAGAAAAAAGACGTATTTAGTGGAAATTGATCCGTAGTCCTTTAGAAAAAATCTCAACCTTCAAGAGAATGTGCCATTTAAATTAAGTGTAAAAAACATATACACAAAATATCTAGTTTTACGGAAAGACCAGAACTCACATGTCCCATAATTTAGGCTTTCAATTCACTACGGACTCCTAGTAGTTGGCACCAAGAATCCAATACCATTATTCTGAAACTTTGGTACTTAATCCTAATACCTAAAGGAGAAGCACAGAAATTCTAAACTTTAGTAGCCAATATCACTATGGTCTATGAGTAAAGATATGCTGGAGAGAAGAGATGGTTGCAACTAAATAAGCTAGATGAGTTTTGTTTATATGCCTATGAGAATGCAAAATTGTATAAAGAAAAGACCAAAAGATGGCATGATAAGCATATTCTAAATTGAAATTTTGAGTTGGGACAACTTGTGCTATTATTTAATGCTAGGTTGAAGTTGTTTTCAGGTAAGCTGAGGTCTAAGTGGTCTGGGCCATTTGAAGTTGTGAGAATGGCTCCATATAGAGCTGTTGAACTTTGGACCAAGTATAAGAGTGAAAAACTCTTGGTGACTGGGCAGAGAGTGAAGCATTATTGGGCAGATCATGGGGATCAGCATAAGACGTTCGTCACTTTTGCAGACAAATGAAGTTGAGTTGGGTCATACAACGACATAAACTAAGGCGTTGCATGGGAGGCAACCCAAGAATGTAGTGTAATAGTATAGTTTATTTCTTAGTTGTTAAAAGAAAAAGAAAAAATAGAAAAGAAAGCAAAAATACAAAAAGATGTGTCGTGCCACAACCAAAACTAAGGCGCTGAGTTGGAGGCAACCCACTTTTTCTTATGTTAGTTTGTTGTTTTTGTTTAGTGTGCAGGAATGAGAAACTAGGTAGCATGAGGAAATACGAGAAGTGAGTAAAACTGTGTCAAAGAAAAGCTTTTGGGTAAGTGAGATACGCACTACGGAGAGGTACAGGGTGAAAAAGAAAAGGAAATGTTCCCCCAAAATGCTAAAATCCTTGGCAAAAAATGTAATTTCCAGTAGCTCTACGCGATATGATCGCGGCGCATGGCTCACCCCTATGAAATAAGTAATGTGATGCATGGCTTACTCCTGTGAAATAAGCGATAAGGCATGGAGGCTAGCCCAAACGCTATGCCACCGACGCAGACCCCCCAATCCTTGTTAAAATCTAAGGAACCGATCCCCCCACTTCTCCTTTTCTTTATATACTTTATTACTTTCCCAATTTCCATCTACTATAGAAGCCCTAGCCATGTCGCCCCCAATACCACAAGCTAAATTCTCTCTTTTATTTTGTGCTATTTTCTATCAAACAACAAAAAGCTTTTCAATCATCTTCTTCAAGACAACCAAGGTAAGTTCTCATATTCTTATTGCTTTGATTATTTGAGTGCAAGAAGTGAATCGGTCTTAGGAATAATTGAAGTATATAATTGTTTGCTTGCTACTTAGTAAGATAATATGGGTTCATAAAAGATGTTTGTCCTAGAAAACTTTTATGATGCTTCATTTTCTTTGCTTGTTCCATTTTGTGGATATAGATTGTTTCCATGAGTTGTATGTGGAATATATAAAATGTGAGTATCTTGCATTGATATATGTGTAAGTGAAGGTTTGAGTTAAGTAGTAGAACTTACTTTAGCATGTGGGGTGTATGTTGTTGACAACGGAAGTCTAAGTACCTTGTGGTTGTTAAGTTACACTGCCATGAGAACAACTAAGTGTAGGGTGGTTTGTTAATCTCCACACACTTAGTGGTTGCTACAAAACTTAGATATGCGTGCCATTTCCCTTAAGTTTATGTTTTACATTGTGCATGCACTTGAGTAAAAGTGTTAAATTAGAAATAAGTGTGAGTTTATATTGGTGTGGTTCTATTGAGACAATGAAATGTGTACACTTAATGTTGTTTTAATGAAATACTATGGATTATTAATGCCATAAGATTACATGATAGTTTGAATCAATGATCACTTGATATCGGATAAGTTATGCTTATGCAAAATGTATATTTAATAGGGAAAGTCTGAGTACCCTAGTTCTCATACTTACACACCTGTGCTAGTAACTAAGTGTGGGGTATCTTCAAAACCTTCTCATACTTAGTGTTTTTTAGTTCAAGATAGGTGCATTGTTTGATGTGGTTGCTGAATGTTGTGATTACCAGGTGAGATGTCTAGTTGTCAGCAAAAGGTAAGACCTTGGCTAAACCTTCTAAGTCAGCACGTAAAAGGAATAGGCAAACTGGTCATGTTCCCCGACCTTCAGCTATCCCACATGGGCAATCTAGGAGGTACGATACTAGATAGGTTGTAGAGGCCGAAAAAAAGTGGTATGCAAAGCACAATGAGTCTAAGTATTTTGCAGATCAATTCATTAATCGAGCCATCTTGTTGAGAGAGTTCCCTAGCATGGTGCGCCACTTAGAGGAGCTACACATAAACTTCCTATTTAGGCAACCCCATGAGTGCAATTTGAGCTTTTTTGGAGAGTTTTATGTAAACTGCGACCCATGGGAGAGGGACTCAGAAGTCAAGATACGAGGCCAGGTGGTGACTTTTACTGGTCATTCTTTGAATGTCTTTCTAGGTACACCGGAGGTAAATGTTGAGCCTTTGAAGCAGATGTACATCGAACCTCCTTATGCAAACATCCGCCATCTATTATGTGGGAACCACTCTACGGCCAGGTGGGTACATCATATGGACAACGACATTCACCTTACATTCCCCCGCAGTTAGATAAATAGGGAGGCCCATATGTGGGAAAAGATTATCTACACTTATCTCGTACATGGGACACAAATGACTAAGGTGACACGCGATAGGGTATGTCTTATCTTTGCCTTAATGCGTGATGATATTAATGTGAATGTAGGTGTTGTCATCTTTATGGCCATGAGGAAGGCAAGGTTCTTGGCAGGGCACGGGTATGGTTTTGGTGGTTTACTGATGCAGGTTTTAAGTGATCTTATTGTGGAAGAGGAGGACCTCTATTATAGGCTGGGAGTGGACACTCATCCCATATATATATCCATTACTAAGGGGGTCACTGGTATTCATGGTCCAATATTGACTATGCCCGTGTGTCAGGATCGGAATAATGAGATCACAGCCCAGGTGTATGGGCTCCATATGCTTCAGTTGAGGATAGGGGGACACCCAGCGACACAACAGGAGATCTGAGCTATTGATCTTGACTATCCTCTTGGTCTTCATTCTATGACCATGTTGTGGATTGTCCCAGACTTTATAGAGTCGGTAGATGATAATGTGCTCACTAATGAGGAGCATCGATTGTGTGATTCAGATTTGGAGTCAGATAAGGAGGATGACGCCGATGACCCAGACTTGGGAGCTGAGGCCTATGGTCCAGATTCTGATGATGATATGGATGAGATGTGACTAAGGAGTTGTTCCCCACCTCATACTTGGTTTATTTTGCAAGTACTGGGACAGTGCTTCATTTTAAGTATGGGGTGGTGGTATCTCATTCCTTGTACTCTTATTGTTTTATTTTGTTGGATATTTTTCTTTTTGTGTGTTGGATTCATTCATTCTAACTATTTGGAACTATACGGTCTGTAATAGTTAGTATTGATGAGATTTAGTTAGTAGTAGTTTGCTTATTAGTTACTTTGTTTAAAATAGGAGTAAAAGTTTTGTTTTGCTCTCAAGGCAATTCTTAATAAGTCATCATAGTTAGTTCCCTCCCCTATGATGGATGGATGATCACCATCTTAAGGGGAGTTAGTTGTAGGAAATTGAGAAGTGATAAGAACCGAATCACAACTTTAAGGAGAAATTCTTTGTGTTGGGCCATGCAATTGATTGACTTAGAACATAATTATTTTGAAATGGAAGAATGTCATAAAGTAAAAAAGGATCTAGCGTAGACACTTAACCTCACTTGGCATAATTTTTAGTTTGTTGGATTAAATTTGAATTTGACAAGTATGAGATCAGAAACTAATTGGAATCCGACTTGAATCTAGCATACACAAAAAGTGAGAGAGGTGTTTGGTTATTATACATCCATAGTGATCTCTAAAACTTGCCCAATGTGTTTACAAAGAGAAATAAAGGATGTTGGGTTTAGGAAATTATGTAGGCATTTTGTTGATAGCCAAGTTCTTAGACCTTATGAACCTACCTTTGCGCATATCCCTAGTTAGCCCCGTTGAGCCTGTAGTTTAATTTCTTTGGTAGCCTCATAAGAGCTTATTCTCCTTTTGTTCTTTAACCAAAATTTGATCCAAAAACTCTTAAGCGCTTTATTTGAAATTATTAGATTAAGGAGTAGAAATTTGAATAAGGAGTATGGTGAAATTGAAGCCCTTAAGAGATTGCTATTGAGATAGGAAGTTGATATCTGTGGTGGTTGAGAGTATGAAATAATGAGAAGAAAATAAATGAAAAAGAAGAAGAAAAGAAAAACAAAATTCCAAAACAAAAAAAGTGGTGAATAGATGACACTTCCACTATAGTGTGTAATAAGTTTAAGAAGATAGGGCTAAAATAACAGAAGAAGGGAAGGTTGTGAGGAAAGAATTTGGTTGTTAATCTGATGATGTAAATGTTTATGTGATGTAATTAAGCTCTTTGGGAGACTAGCTACTATTTACCCAAATAGTTCCTACCCGTCCCTTAGCCTACATTACAACCTTGGAAGACCTAGTTGATCCTTTATCCCAACATTCGACTATTAGTGGAGTAATACACTAAGATCAAGATTATGGTTCATTGTCTATCATGTATGAATCCCTTGTTGAGATAGATTTTTGATATTCCTATTTCGTTGTATATTAGAAGATTGTGAATGAATGTGGGAAACTTTCTTGTTTTAAGGGTGCATATGGATGATAGCCAGGTGACTTATAATGTTCTTGATCGAGTAACTTGATTGAGTTTTCTAGAAAATTAGAAGTTCACCTTTGAGATAAGGATGTTGTTGAAAAAACTAATCCCATGTTTATATAAGTGAATTTACATATTGTGAAGTAAAATTCATTGTTCTGTTTATGAGTGCTCAACACAAGTATTTTGCCTAGGTTGTGATGTTAAGCTTAATTGAATATAGTGTTGCTTGAAGTTGTTCAAGGAAGAACAAGGTTCTACATATGGGGTGGTGATATTTGGCGTATTTATATGTCCAAGCACCGATATTCACCCATAATAGGACTTACTATACGAGTTAAAATGTGTTATTCTTGTTGTGTTTGTGTAATTGCATGATTTGTCTAATGGACATGATTAGTGATGAAGGTTTGATTTTTCATGGAATCGGGCAAAATTAAATGCATAATGGGAAGTGAGAGATGATTGATGCTTTGGGATTGATGGTATGGATTTGAGAAGAAGTGGATTGATCTTGAAAAGCATGCATTTAAAGGCAGAGGTAATTGAAGAAACAATCAACTAAGAAGGAATGTGCCTTAGTGTATTTTTGGATTAGAGGGAATTTCTAGTGAGGGTCTGCGATTAGCCCACAGCAGGAACCTCATCCCCCCGGAGTAACCCACATGATGCGGACCTATTTCCCATGAAGTGACTAACATGGCACAAAGGTCTTTCCCCACAAGGCTAAAATTGTCCTACTATAAAAAGAACACTTAAACACAATGGAGACTACTTTGGAAACGTACAGTAGAGGCAGAAACACTTTCAATACTTCTCTTAGGGTTCATTGAACTTCATTATTCAAAGATTACTTGGTGATATATTTAATTATTTGTTTTTGATATTGAATTCAAACATGAGTGGCTAAACAACATTGTTCTGGAAATGAGACCGAGAACATGATTGTTATTTGATAATCTTTATTGTAGTTTAATATTGAATTATCGTATGGGTTATTCTTAATCTCTTGTGCTTACTATTTTGATGATTGGCCACCATTAAAATAAACTTATACTCCTATGTGAAACTAAGAGGAGAATCGTAGGCTAGAACGAAGAGGTTAAGGAGCAAGGTTCTTATTCTTTTAGAAAATAAGAAATTTGAATTAGCATCTAGGATAGAGATATACCTAGAAGCCTTGTTTGGTTCACTTGCAGGAGGATAGCTTAGTGCATCTAATTGGATTATTGTATCCCTGCTCAACGATGTAGTTATAATGTCCAGTTAGGTAGAAGATTAGATGATCGAGAGACCATGATCATACTCTAAACCCTGCAAATCAATAACCTGATAATCAACTGAACTACGAGAAGAATAGAGATTTGTAAGATTGTTAAAAGTGTCTCAACCCTGGAATTCCCACTATTATTGTTTACAACCCTGCTTACATTGCTATATTCACAATTTGTTATTTCTTTATTAATTATATTTCTATTTGAAACTTCACAATCATCTTGATACTTTGAAAGACTTAATACATTCTTGTCAAAAATTAAAGTTGTCTGAATTGCTAGTTACATAGTCCTCGTGGGTACGATATCCAACTATTCTAGTCACTATATTACTTGAACAATCATATGCACTTGCGTGTGCGTTAGACCACAACATCAATACATGGGGTGTTTCAGAGGAAGATGGGACAAGAGGGAAATCAAGCCGGTGGTGAACTGTTGATGAATGAAGTAACAGTCGAGCTCAACATGCTTCATCCATTCATGGAAAATAAGATTGCGGATGATATAAAGAGTGACTTGACTATTGAAGTAAATAGGTATAGGTAGAATGGGGGAGAAGATAGATTAGTTAATAAGCAATAGAGCCAAGTTAAATCGTGACCAGTCTTTTTATTGATCGATACTTTGCCTCGGTGGAGGACAAAGAGAAGAAAACTTATTTTTTAGTTTTTCTTGATATGGGTAAGCCATCAATACTGATAAAGTAACCATTTCTAGATTAGTGAGAGCCAATGCACGATGCCCAGTCTGTATCACAAATGAAAGAACAGAAATGGACAGATTTGCACAAAAAAAGAGACCTTGACCTGGAGATTGGCTTAGATATTGAACAACACAAAGAGCAACAGTGAAATGGTGAACTCAAGGATGTTGCATAAATTTTGAAAATTATTGAACTGCAAATGATAAGTTCGAGCGCGTGTAGGTTAAATAGTTGATTTTTCTGATAAGATGCTGATAAAGAAGGGGATCTGCGAGTAACTTACCATTTTTGGCAGAAAGTTTACAAAAAGGATGCAAGGGTGAGTTATCTACTGGTAAGTGATAACAATTATGTTCATAGAGCAGGTCAAAAATGAACTTTCTTTAACAAAGAATGAGTCTTTGGGATTCACGAATAACTTCTAAGCCAAAAAAGTAATATAAGTGCCCCAAGTCTTTGATTTGAAATTCTTAATGCAGAAAATCCTTGAGATGTGAAAGTTCTGAAGGGTTGTTACCTGTGAGAATGCTGTCCTCTGCATACACTGCAATGATAGATATAGAATCACCATCTTGCTTAAAGAACAAACTGTAGTCATTCAAAGAAAAAAAAAAGCCCCTTAAAACTCAATGTAACAGTGAGACTATCAAACCATTCTATGGATGCTTGTTGTAAACCATATCAAGACTTATTAAGTCATAAATCTTGGTTGGGGCTTGCACTAGTCAAATCGGGAAGGAATTTCATGAATATTTATTCCTGTAAATTCCCATGTAGAAATACATTATTTACATCTAATTGAGTCAAATCCCAACCCTTCTTAATAGCGACAGCAAGGAGGCATCTTATAGTAGCAATTTTGATTATAGTAGAGTACATTACAATGAAGTCTACTCTCACCATTTGAGTAGCCCTACGCACAACCGAATGTACCTTTAACCTCTCAATATGTCCATCTGAGCAATGTTTTACTTTATAAGCTTATTGACAAGCCAAAACAATTTTCCAAATAGAAAGATCATCAATCGACCAAGTTGGATTAGCCTTTAGAGCTTCAAATTCATATTGCATAGCTTATCGTTAACCAGGGTGTTGTGCAGCTTGTGAAAAACTATCAGGTTCAGTAATTTATGTAACGTAATCAAACCCCTGTTGATTCAAAACATAAAGAATAAAAATAGGCAACTTATATGGAGTAAAAAGATTAATAAAACAAGAAGAGATGTTAGTGAGCACAACATAATTACATAAGTAATCATTTAGATAAGCGGAAATTTTAACCACCCTAGTTGATCTTCTAGCTGCAGGGGGAATAGAAAGAGTAGGAATATCAATAAAAGGAATACCAGGATTGGAAGTGACTAGAGGAGCATTAAGAGGAATATTAGATTGAGGAATAGGATCAAAAGTGTCATTGAAAATAGGAGAAAGGGAAAACATGGGAGGAGTAGAAGTAGAAGTAGTAGAAAAGGAGAAAATGGACTCATGAAAATATACATATCTAGAGATAAATATCCTTTTTATTAAGATTTCTAGGAGTTTGTAACTTTTCTTGTTAGGATAATAACGAATAAAGACATAGGGTGTAGATTTCGGAGAAAAATAGGTGTACTGTGAGATATGGTACAGGAAAAAAAGAGGCATCCAAATGATTTGGGAAACTTATAGGAGGGTGTCTGCCAAAAAGTATCTGGTATGGGGTCTTTCCTTTAAGAATAAAATAAGGAAATCTAATAATTAAAAAGGTGTAGGTAAGGACACATTCACCCTAATAAAAAATAGTTAAGTGAGACTGATGTAAAAAATCTCTAGAGGTCCCCAAAAGATGTTATACCTCATGCTTTCAAAGTCACTGTAGAACTCACAACTTATCCCTCGAGTCGTTAAGACACCTCACGAGTTGTAAGTTGTAGTCATATCCAAGACAGTATGAAATAGTTGATGCTTTATTTTAGGTACGACTCGACCCTTGGAGTCGTGAGATTACTATAGAGTTGTATAGACCAGTCGTGACCAGCTTAATAGAGAGGCCTAAAGTTTTTGGTCACTTAATGACTCAACCGTAGAAGTCGTCACTATAAGTTATGAGTCGTATAGTGAGGGTCGTAAGGTCAGCAGTGTTGGTTCTCTAAGTTTTTGTCCAAGCTATGAGAGGTTGCTACAAGTCGCAATGAGATGTTACGAGTCATAAGATACGATTTGTATCTAGACCAGTGTATACTTTCTTAGCTTCTTCCAAGGTTATGAGTTGTTAGTTCCACTCGTAACTAGATGGTATGATTCATGAGATGATTCATGACGACTGGCGGTCAAATTTCTATACATTTAGTTGAGGGATCTTTTGATTTTTTCTCCTCTTGAAACTTTCAACCCACGACTTATAACTTAAAAGAGGCATTATTTTCCTCTATTCACAGTCAATTAACAACATTGTTTCTCCTCCCTTTCTCAAGAATATCAAAGCTAGGGTTTCTCCCACAAGAACATCTCTCAAGTCTCTAAGTTCATGATCTCTTTACAAGTCAAGTAAATCTAGGTATGCGGGGTTTTGAACAAGGATATTCTTTCATCCTTGTACACAAAAAACTTGATCTTTAAAGTTGAATTTACATGTTTTCAATTAGGGTTCATGCCCAAGTTCTCATCTTCTGAATTTTAACATTATCATATGATTTGAAGGATTTAAGTTCATAAGAGTTTCCCTCTATTCTTGTTTTAAGTTGCAAGATGGATATTATGATTTGAATTTCATTAGTTTGACTTGAAGTTTGATGAAAGTTTTCTATATAAGTGTTGAGTACGATATTTTGTTATAAGCTCCATGAAAGAAAGTATGAATTTCAAGGCTTAAGCATAAGCACTGAGTTTACAAGAAACTTAAGCTCTAAGCTTCAATTGTATGTATTACAAAATGATTAAGTTCAATTTGATTTTTGTATATAAGATAAGATATGAAATCCACAAGTGTTTCTTCTTATGATGATTTAAGTAAAGGGCAACATAACTAGTTTCCAATCTATAAACCTTTATGCTATTTTAAGGTGGATTTCTTAAGCATGAGCCTATATGTATTCTGGGAGTAATATTTAGCACAGAGAAAGGAATGTAGATGAACGTATCCTAAATTACTGAAAACTACGAGCCACCGTAGGTTTAAGTCCCAATATGGGTTAAGTTCAGTGATTACTTAAGTTAAGGTTCTATTCTGATGGAAAGGATAGGACAACTCTCCCAAACTTGTATAAGAAGTTGGACTCCATGATAGCTCACATGGTTTATGTTAGTTAGAAGAATCTCCCACAAGAAATACTAAAATAAAAAATTTTAGAAACTAAGTGTAATGACTCACTAAGTTTATTCAGTATGCTTTATTAATAATGTTTTATGATCATACAACTTTTAGTTTTACTCAAGTCCAAGGTGAGTCCTCTAAACTTAGCACAAATTGGTTTGAAAGAATATTTATATATATATTGTTTCTACTTAAATTATTTATTCACCCACATATACTCAGTATATTCCAAAGTACTGACCCACGCATATATGTCTATGTGCTACATTATCTTAAAATGTAGGTTCTGGTGCTCATTTTTAGCAGCACGATTAATCATCGATATCACTTCCTACATCCTGATATTTGGTGACTCCTCATAGTCCGAGGTCTTGGCTTATAAGATTCTTATTCGTTGATGAAAGTTATCTTAGTTACTTGATTTCAGATTTCATTCGGGTCAACTGGGGTCTGTCCTAGTGGCTCTCTAGTTAGTAGTAGAGGCTTGTCTGACTATGTACGTTTTTAGTTTAAAGAATTTATTGGAGATTTCAAGTTTCAAGTTGAGAACAAGATTTAAAGTTGTTTCCTTCCGTATTTATATGAATATGTTACTTAACTTTCCATAAGAGTTTTGGACCATACCGATGTCAAGGGTTAGCTTGAGACAACTCGTAGTCTTAGGCACCGTGTGATGTCCAGGGGGTACTCCCGAATCGTTACGAAAGATGTATGTTGTTGAGGAGTCCCAGTACATGAGGTTTGATAAAGGATCCCTTGAGAGTCAGAATATCCAAAAATCATTATGCTAGTACCTAATTCTAGAGCATTGTCAGACTGATGATTTTGACTTTGCGATTAAATTTCCTATCTACCACAAATACAAAAAGTTTGAGCATGAAGAAAACATTTCTTTTAGCACTAAAAAGATATGTCTATGCACATCTACTAAAATCATCAACAATAGTAAGAAAGTACCTATAACCATCATGAGTAGAAGATATATATGGACACCAAGTGTCAATGTGAATTAAATCAAATATATGTTTGATTTTGATAGAGCTAAGAAGAAAAGGTAATTGAATTGCCTAGCTAATGGATAAATAACACAAGAACAATTAGATTTAGAAGAAGAAGAAGAAGAAAGAAAGAAAACTCATAGTTTTCATTGCATAAAGGTATAATTGTCCCAACCTAATCTGCCACAGTTTTACATTAGAATTGAAACTTATAGAAACTGAACTACTAAAATTATTACAATCTGAAATGGGAAAACTAGAAAGTGATCCTAAGTTGTTCTTAGAGGAACGCAAAGAAGTAAAAACTACAAAAATTGGGGATTGAAGAATGTATATTCCATTTCTAGGTTGACCAAGAGCCTAAGGGATCTTCACTAAAGGGTCCCGCATTAAGCAGTGCATAGATGAATAAATTAGATAGCATAGAAATTTTTTGCAAAAATCATTGACAAAAATTAGATTAATTTTAAAGGATGGGACAAATAAAACATTGTGAAGAATTAACTTAGAGGAAAGAGTGACAGAACCTCCATGAGTGACTTTTACTCTAAAAAAATTAGGAATACTGATAAAAAGAGGAGGGGAAAAAGGATTAATACTGGAGAAAAATTGGCATCATATAACATGTGCTAAGAAGTACCTGAGTCAATAATTAAAGAATCAGTATTCATATAAGTGAAATAAGAAACAAGATTATTGAAAATATTACCAGCACGTTGAACCACATTAGCTATATCTAAATTTAACATTTTTGGATTACCACGCTCAATATTCTTCAGTATTTGAAGAAAGCTAGCGGTTTGTTCAGGTGTGAAAAGGTTCCTACCTCCTTTAAGAAATATAATATGTTGTGCATTAGGTGTTCTAAGAACTGCATTGATCTTGATCCCTAGCTGAAACTTCTGATTTTGATTTTAGTTCTTTGTGAACTAGAAATCAATAGGGAACCCAATAATTCTGTAATATTTTTCAACAATATGTCCTGGTTTTCTGAAGTGAGAGCAGACGAAGTTGTCCTTTCTGCCTTTGGGTACATAGTTTTGATATCTGGGACTTGATTATTGTGCAACTAGATAGGAAGAAGAATCTGTAGGGAGTTGAGGATTGATGTGGATCTCTCTTTTCTTCTGTTTGCTTCTCATCTTGAATCAAGAGAGTGTAAACAAGGGTCACATTAAGAAGGGGAAAATCATAAGTTGTTTTTCATAGAATCATAAGTATCGTTCAGTCCCATAAAAAACTGAATTAATCTTCAATCTTGATGACACTTCAACATCTTAGCATCCTTCCTCCCCATGAATAATTACACACATGTTACAAATAACACAGAGCATCAAGCTCATCCCAAAGGATCTTGAGATTGGTAAAATAACCGATTATATCACTATTCCCTTGCATTTAATCATTGATCTCTTTTTGTAGGTGATAGAGTTTGGTCCTATTGGGCAGGCCAAACCTATCTTTAAGATCATTCCACCAATTTTCAGTAGTTTTATAGTAAAGAACACTGGCTGCTATCACCTTTGAGAGGGAGTTAAGTATCTAGGAAGTGAATGTGTCATTACAATGATTCCAAAGCCTATATGAAGTAGAATCAACAGTTGGTGACCTACAAATCCCATTTATAAATCCAAGTTTGTTCTTAGCTAAGAGTGCAATACAAAGAATTTGCTTCTATTCTACAAAAATATGCCCATTAATGATGGAATTGACAAGATTCATGCCAGGTGAATTTGATGGATGAAATAAGAGTGGATTCTTAGCTTGAGATCCACTGCCTGTAGTGACATTAGGATGATGGTTTTCTCAATAATTGTTGTTGTTTTGGAATGAGGAAGAGTTAAAAAGATCAGAATAGCCTATTGTTTAGCCTATTGTTTTGATACCATGAAGAAATAGAAGGAATTTGTAAAAAAAATCTCTATTCTTTGTAATACCCCATAATCCTAGCTCGTTTCAGCTTACTCTTCTATATAAGAAGGGAATCCTAAGAATATTTTACTAGGTGTAAAACTTAGTCATTTCTAAATCCCTTAACTTTGATGAATTTATTTTTTTTATCTTCCTGACATTGAAAAGTTAGTTTTTAAGTTGAATCATAATTGACGAAGTCAATAGTACATCTCGGGTGAGTTTTGAAATTTTTGAACAAGTGTAAGGATGTTTTTGGACTTTCGAAATAGCAACCCAGGGTGATTAGCCCATGGATCCCCACCCAGTCCGGTGCTGGGAGAGCCTGCAGTGCCCTACCCAGAGCGGTACTCCGGAGCCCTCGGAGTCCTGCCCAGTCAGACCGTGTATTCTCTGTAGCTATTTCTGCATTTTAAAGTGCAAAGAGGTCATTTCCCCCACACCCAATGGGTCCATAACTCGGGATCAAAGCCTCAAATAGCATATTTGGTCATCTTTTACTCAAATTCTCTCAATTGAAAGTCATTCTCTCTCAAGAACAAACCCTAGGTTCATTAAGTTCAAGTCAAAGCCTCAAGAAACCCACCAAGAACTTCACAAATCCTTCAAGCAAGGTATGTTAAATGTCCATCCATGGGCCCTTTCCACCTATGGAATCCAAAAACCCAATTTCAAATTTCAAATCTATGATTTTTACATGTTAATATGATTTTAACCATGAATTCCCACAAATTTTGATTTATACCATGCTTTACACGTATTGTTGTTGTTATTGAATCCCACACGTTTGAAGGGTGTTTTTCGTTGATTTAAACTTTAATTGGTGATGTTAGTATTGAAATCATGCTATTACTGCAAGTTTTAAAATTATTCCCATCCTTAGCATAAGCCATGAATTGCAAGTGTTTGATGAAATGCCTACAAGAATGAGTTTTGAATAAGTACTTACATGTCATGTCCTCATAGTTTTACTATGATCTTATTGTTATTGTTATTGAGTCCTGGGGGTTTGAATGCCCAAAAAATTTACCTGTTTATCTATTTTTCAGTACTTCCAAAATAGTTTCAGATAAACTATCACCACTAACAGTTCGGTCAGTTATCATAAGCAGTCAAACTTACATTAGTTCAAAAATAGTTTCTTTTAGTTGGGAGTAAAACCTTAGCACCAAGTGAACATAGGGATGGAGTCTCCCCTGTCAGTAGGCATGTGACACTTTTCTCTCCAGGCATGACACCCTCATCCTTCAGGATATCAGATTAGTGGATCCACATAACCATTGTTAGTACCTGTGGCATGATACTAACACCCTTCCAGCTGGGGTTACAGGTTGGACCCTGATAGTATATTAGGGCATGTCGGTTATAGCTAGCTCCCAAAGTTTCAGCTCAGTATCTAGTTCAGCATTCAATTTCAGGTTTGCTTGACCACAACATACAGTATCAGTTATTCAGTTACCATTATTTCAGTATTTCAGTTTACAGATTATTTCAAAATTTGTTTTATGCTTGGTCATGCATTCCCAGTCTTTATAGTCTGTTGACACCTAATTTTTGCCCTCCACAACGAAATTTAATTCTGAGTGTCTTTGATTTTTAATAAAATTAAAATATTTATTTCATCCGAATAAATTTTTTTAAAATATATTTGTACATAATTTTGTCATTTTAAGTAGTGATTATATATTATCTTGTTCAATTGTACGAGATTATATAATTTGATTAATTAAATATTTATTCTATGGAATATTGAATTTTAATCAAGGACTATTTTGAAAATAAATATAATGATTAAAATCTTGATTTTAGTATAATTTATTATCAAAATAATTTATTTGGATAAATATGCATTGATTTTATTAAATCAATAAGCTCGGGATTAAAAAAGTATTAATTAGTATCAAATTTCAATTAAATTTAGCCAATCTATTAGATTTGACCATAATTGAAATGCAATCCGCCAATTGATTTTTTATTTGGTCAAAATTAAATAAATTTGGCTAAATTTTAAATCTCAATTGGGGTTATATTTTAAATAACCCCAAAATTTCCAAAAGCTCTCATAACTTCTACCCAATTCCCACCAAAAAAATAATTTTAAATTGTACTACATTGTACTATTTCTCCCCAACTTTGTCTTTTCCTAATTTTAAAATTAAAAAATTATACTACATGGTATAATTTCCCCCCACATTATCTTCCACCTCACTTTATCTTCAATTTTAAAATTTCAAAAATACCCCAAAATATTTTTTCTCCCACATTGGTGGATGATTAGAAATAAATTTTCATCCTTCCTATAAATACTTTTCTTCCACATTGGTGGAGAAAAGAAAGAAAAAATGCATTCTCTCCTATAAATACTACCACTACTTTGGTAGAAAAAAGGGGTTGAAAAGTAAAAAAAAAAGACTAGAAAGGTGAAAAAATCTTTTTGAGTAAAATAGTTATTTTTATTTAGTAATTTTTTTTCGTTTCAGAGAGTTGGTCAGCTAATCAAATTTTTTGAGTTGCCGACGACATTTTTCGGTGGTGATTGATTTTGATGAAGCTCATAGTCTCGTTTTGTTTCTTCCAAAAAGGTAAACACACCTTTTCTTGTTTTAGTTTTGTTATTGTTTTCTTCTTCATCTTTTTATTCTTCATAGTTCGTAGTTATAATTTTGTTTGCTGGAATTGTTTGTTGTAGATGGCCTTGAAGGCCATAGAACATTGTGGTATTAATATTTTAATTATTTTCATGTTCATGATATAAAAATGAGCTAGCAATAGTTGTACGTGCCTTTTTTGACTTTATTCTTTGATTATTTTGGATAAAGCTTAGATCTTTGCTCGAAAAATATACTCATGTCTTGTTTAAACTCATTGTTGGTGGATATTTTTGTTTTTTAGCATGTAAAGTTATTTTCTTTATGTTGAAAAGAATAGTTAATATTGATTTTTTTGCCTTTTGACCTTATTCTTTGATTATTTTGGATAAAGTTTAGATCTTTGCTTGAAAAACATACTTATGTCTTGTTTAAACTCATTGTTGGTAAATATGTTTATTTTTAGCATGTAAAGTTATTTTCTTTATGTTGAAAAGAATAGTTAATATTGATTGTTTTGTCTTTTGACTTTATTCTTTGATTGTTATGTATAAAGTTTTGATCTTTGCTCAAAAGTCGAACTCATGCCTTGTTTAAATTTATTGTTGGCGTATATGTTTGTTTTAGCATGTAAGGTTGTTTCTTTTATGTTGGAAAAATAGTTATTATTGTTTGTTTCTCCTTAATAAAAATAGTAATTAGTTAAGTCAAGAATTTGTCATTTGCTTGTTAATTATTCTAATGGATTTCAAAATCCTCATATAAGAGATGAAACACTAGCTTTATTTTTCATCCAAGATGTTTATTCCTCTTTTGTTCGCATGTTTTCTTGTCAAAATGATGAGAAAGTTTGAACTTTTGTGGCTAAATAAAATTATTTGGATATTTTTGACTCATGCTTAGTATGATTGTTGAACGAAATTTCACTTTTAGAGATGCTAAACTTTTATTCTTATTTTCTTACTTGGGATTGTTATATGTGCTCTTTGTGTGTGTAAAGACTTGATTCATGCCTCTCTTTTATTCATAATATCAAAAGCGAATCAACGATGTCTTAGAACTATAAACAATAGGTCGTTACACGTTTTTCCATAAAATGTTGGTTGTAATTTAGATGTATGAATTTTAAAATTTTTCATTAATGTCGCCTAAATTGAAATTTAAAGATTCTCTTTCTTAAAAATTTAACCTTTATTTTCTTTTGTTATATGGATTAGTGTCTATGTTTGTTCAATTTTAGAAGTCATGAGTATTTTTCTTGTTGCCTCATCTCTTTACTTTCGCAAGCTTACGTTGTTTGTTTCTCGCATTAATTCATTGAATATGGCCTTCTTCCTTTTACATTTATTCATTCTTAATATGAACATAAATCATGAGGCATAATAGTGGATGTCTTTGCTTTGCATTTTATCTATTGACTCTCTCTTTTGTTATATGTGTGCAAGTGTGCACATCATTATAATTCAAAAATCGATTCTTGATATTTTCTTTTGCTTTGAAATATGTCACTTTTATGCCTTGAACGTATATTAATTTCTTTACCTTTTTTTGCAGGCAAAAAATGTCTTGAGTCCAAATAGACTCCTCTCCTCTTGCATTTTGTAATGGGCCAATGAGGCCCACCTCTTCGAGTCAAGTTCGAAGTTTAAACACAAGGTCGACTATATGGCATGCGGGTGCTAGAAGATAAACGAAGAAGGAAAACGGGTCAAAACTCATTAATGAGTTCACTAAGAGACTTGAAAAGTCTTGATTTTTATTATTGTCTTCTTTTTTATCACTTAGTCATTTATTTATTCATTAATTTGGGCCTCGAAGCCAAAGTTGTAATTTAATACAGGTGAAGCGGATTTTGGGCCTTAAAGGTCCGAAAACTAGTTTAGGACAGGTTGTTGGCTGAAAGCCCAATATTTAGATTAGGACAGGTGATGATGGGTCGAAAGCCCAAATTAGATTAGGAAAGGTTTATTGATTTGGGCCTAATGGCCTAAGTCTTTCACTTCCTATTCCCTTTCCCTTTTTATGTGCTTATTTGTTTTTTATTTGCTTAGACTTGGTTAAATCCATACTAAGTCGTCCAAATCTATTTTACACAAATCTTTTTTCTAAAATCAATCACTTTTTAACAATCAATCTTAATGAAGTCAGTCAAAAGATGTTTTCAAACAGCCCGGATAACCGCAAGTTAGCGGATGTTTTAGGTGCCTTAAAAACCTTCCTAAAATGTTAATAGGAACCACTTACTCAAAATCTTTAAATTTAAACATTTTTTTTGTTTTGGATCATTTAAAGTATCGTATAAAGGCTTTCTTAATTCCTTTTCAAATAAATTAAGTGGCGACTCTCAAAAGTCAAAATTTCTGCAAAACACAGTTTACAAGCATTCTTACTCAGTATCTCATGCTATACATTCAGTCAGTTATTACTTATGCACGTGAACCCATGCATATTAGACTAACCTTATTTAGCATACCAGTACATTCAAAGTACTTATCGAATACTATTTTCTTGTGCTGTGATGTCTTATATTATAGGTTTGGATGCTCGAATTTTGGATCGTACTAAGATATTCCAGTGCACCAGCAGGTAGTGAGTCCTCATCCTTCGAGGATGAGATATCTTATATTGAATTATGTCAGTAGTTCAGCTATCTAGTTAGTCGGATTTAATTGGGGGCTTGTCCCATCAACTCCATAGTCAGACAGTTTAGAGGCTTTCAGACTAGTACAAACAGTCAGTCAGTTTTCAGTTGTTATTATCAGCCATTTTATCAGTATTGCCAGTGTTGTTTTACAGACATTATTAGAAATATGATTTAAAACCTTATGGCATTTTTAGTTCAATTTCGCATATGATATTTTGTTATGAGTTTTACCCAGTACTCACAGCAGGTACCAGTATCATGGGTTAGCTTGTGGTCACTTATGACCATAAGCACCGTGTGGCATCCAGGGTGTACTCTCGGGGCATTACAAACTTGGTATTAGAGCCTAAGGTTTTAAAGTATCCTAGGGAGTCTGAAAGTTGTGTTGAGTAGAGTCTTGTGCATGGGTGTGAAGCGCGCCACACTTATGGGCAAAAGGCTATAAGAATTTTAGGAAAAGTTTCCCTTCTTTCAGTTTTCATATTGTGCAAATAGGCAGGAGCTAAATTTAAACTCTCTATCTAATTTCACTTTTCCTTTTGTTTATAGAATATGCCTCCCAGAAAGTCTAACGAAAGAAGAACTAGAAACTAGAAACACCTTTACCCATTTAGAAAGACCCCCTGAATGAGCACGTTTCCCATGCAGAGTTCAGAGCTGCATTCACCACTCTAGATCATTTTGTAGCAGCTTAAAATTTTTGGCCAACTGCTGTTCAGGCCAACCTAGTGGCTAATATTACCATAGCTAGGATTTGGGACTTTACCCTAATAAAGCCTCCTCTATTTTTAGGATCCAAGCCCGAAGAGGATCTACAAGAATTTCTCGACATGGTGCAAAAGGTAACAGACATTATGCGGGTAGCTTCTAGTGAGAGTGCTGAGTTGGCTGCTTACCAGTTGCAGGATGTAGTACACACATGGTTTAAATAATGAAAAGAAGATAGAGGCGCAGATGCAGGGCCTATAGAATGGGAAGAGTTTGCTACTGCCTTCTTAGATAGATTTTTCCCATTGGAGATAAGGGGAGCCAAAGTGTTAGAGTTTATAAATTTGAAATAGGGCAACACGAGTTTGAAAGAGTATTCCCTCAAGTTTACTCAGCTGGCCAGGTAGCTGATAACAAGTCTACGATAAGCAAATTTATATTTAGAGTGTCTGATAATATGGTCAAGGAGTATAGGACTGGAATATTGATTAAGGAGATGGACTTGTCTAGGTTGATGGTTCATGTTCAACAGATTGAAGAGGAGAAGGTTAAGGAGAGAGAGGGAGAGCAAGAGGGCAAGGACAGGTAGTTTTAAATTTTCTCAGCCGAGGTTGGAGGGTGGTAACCATCCTCAATCCCATCAGAAATCCTCAGTTCTAGACCTATCCTCAGCTAGTGCGCCTGTTCAAAAGTTCAGACATGATAATCAGGATAGGGCACTAGGCTCAAAGTCCCAGGGCAGTGTCCATACTAATCCTCTATGTTGAAAGTATGAAAAAAATCATCAAGGTGTGTGCAGGGCTGGTAGCAATGTGTGTTTTGGATGTGGCAAGCCATTCCATAGGTTGAGGAAGTATTCGACAGGTATGTGGAAGGGTAGGAATGATTGCCCATAGGGTCAGGCTAATTTATCAGCAACATCCGTAGGTCGCCAGACTCAGCAAGGTGCCATTTCCAATGCTACTAGTGGTCAGTGTCAGAATAGGATTTATGCATTTTAGTCTTGATAGGATCAGGAAAGTTCTCCTGATATGGTTACTGGTACATTACAAGTCTTTTATTTACATATTTATGCTTTACGAGATCCTGGAGTTTCTCTTTCTTTGGTAACCCCTTACATAGCAGTCAAATTTGGGGTCAGTTCCGAAACCTTAGCAGAGCCCTTTTCAGTGTCAACCCCAGTAGGCATATCTATTGTAGCTAGACAGGTATATAGAAACTTTTTGGTTATAATATCTTAGAAAGTTACTTTACTAAACCTTGTAGAATTGGAGATGACAGATTTCGACGTTATTCTTGGCATGGATTGACTCCATTCGTGCTATGTTTAAGTTGATTATAGAAACAAAATTGTTTATTTCCAGTTTCCAAATAAACCAGTCCTTGAGTGGAAAGGTAGTACTGCAGTACTGAGGGGTCAGCTTATTTCGTACCTTAGAGCAAGACAAATGACATCCAAGGGGTATGCTTACAATTTTGTTCGAGTCAAAGACTCTAGTTCAGAGACCCCTAATCTTGAGTCGATTTAAATAGTAAGGGAATTTCCATATATGTTTTTTGAAGGTCTTCCCGGAGTTCCTCCCGAAAGGGAAATTAACTTAAAAATAGACTTTCTTTCGGATACTCAGCCTATCTCTATTCCGCCATACAAAATGGATCTAACTAAACTTAAAGATTTGAAAGAATAGTTGAAGGATCTCCAAGATAAGGGATTTATCAGGCCTAATATTTCCCCTTGGGGCGCACCAGTACTATTTATTCGAAAGAAAGACGGTTCTCTTAGAATGTGCATAGACAATCGTCAGTTGAACAAAGTCACAATCAAGAATAAATACCCACTTCCCAGAATCAGTGACTTTTTAGACCAACTTTAGGGTGTCAAATATTTCTCCAAGATAGATCTCAGATCCATCTATCATCAACTTAGAGTCAGAGAATGTGACATTGTGAAGATAGCTTTCCAAACCTGATATGGTCACTTCGAGTTTTTAGTCATGTCCTTTGGTCTAACTAATGCCCCAGCAGCTTTCATGGACTTAATGAATCGAGTGTTCAAGCAGTACTTGGACATGTTCGTTATAGTCTTCATTGATGACATCTTTGTCTATTCTCTTAATGAAAAAGATCATGTAGACCATCTCAGAATTGTATTGCAGACTCTTAGAACCCATCATTTGTTTGCTAAATTCAGTAAGTGTGAGTTTTATCTTAGATCAGTAGCTTTACTTGGCCATATTATTTCCAGAGATAGCATTAAAGTTGACCCTCAAAAGATCAAAGCAGTGAGAAACTGGCCCATCTAATAGATATTAGGAGTTTCTTGGGTTTGGATGGCTATTACAGACGGTTTGCTGAAGGGTTTTTGTCTATTGCATCCCCCATGTCCATATTTACTCAGAAAAAATTCAAGTTTCAGTAGTCAGACTCTTATAAGAAGAGTTTTTAGAAGTTAAAGATTTGACTCACCTAAGCTTCAGTTTTGACCTTGCCAGATAGTTCAGATGAGTTTGTTGTTTATTGTGATGCTTCCAGAGTTGCTTTGGGTTATGTTTTGATGCAAAAAGGTAAGGTCATAGCCTATGCCTCTAGACAGCTTAAGCCCCATAAAACGAATTATCCTATCTATGATCTTGAGTTAGCAGCTATTATTTTTGCCCTAAAAATTTGGAGGCATTATCTGTATGGGGTACATGTTGATGTGTTCACGAATCATAAGAGTTTGCAGTGTGTGTTTTCGCAGAGAGAGTTGAATCTTCATTAAAGAAAGTGGTTAGAATTGTTGAAAGATTATTATATAAACATTCTATATCATCTGGTAAAGGCCAATATAGTGACAGAAGCCCTTAGTTGATTGTCCATGGGTAGTATGGCTCATGTTGAGGGTGATAAGAAGAAGTTGGTTCAGGAAGTTCATCAATTAGATAGATTAGGCGTTCTTTTTATTGACACATCTAGGGTAGTTTATGGGTCCAGAACACTTCAGAATCTTCTTTAGTTGTCGAAGTAAAAGAAAATCAAGATAGGGATCCCAGAAGAGTCAGTCAGAGATCAGAAAGTAGAGGTTTTCTCCCAAGGAAGGGATGGTGTATTGTGTTTCCAGAGTAGACTATGTGTGCCATGTGTAGATGATCTAAGGCAACGAATTCTTGCAGAAGCGCATGGCGCGTGTTACTTTATTTATCCAGGGGCCACTAAGATATACCGCGATTTGTGGGAGATCTATTAGTGGAAAGGGATGAAGAGAGACATTACAGAATTTGTAGCTAAGTGCTCTAATTGTCAGCAGGTCAAGGTTGAGCACCAAAAGCCTAGTGTTTCAATACAGGAGTTTAGTATTCCTACTTAGAAGTGGGAAGAGGTGAACATGGATTTCGTGATAGGGTTGCCTCGTTCCCGTCGCCAGCATAATTTGATTTGGATTATTGTAGATAAAATGACCAAATCAGTTCATTTCTTGCCTATACATACCTCTTATTCAGCTGAGGATAATGCCAAGCTCTATATTAGAGATTTCGTTAGCTTGCATAGAGTCCCGTTGTCCATCATTTCAAATAGGGGTACTAGTTTACCTCTCACTTTTGGAGAGCTTTTCAGAAGGGTCTTGGTACCCAAGTTTGTCTCAATACAACCTTTTACCCTCAAACAAATGGTCAGGCAGATAGAACCATTCAGACCTTAGAGGACATATTAAGAGCTTATGTTATTGACTTTAAGGGCAGTTAGGATGATCACTTGCCATTGATTGAGTTTGCCTACAATAACAGTTATTTTCCAGTATTCAGATGGCTCCTTTTGAGGCTCTTTATGAAAGAAGGTATATATCTTCTATCGGGTGGTTTGAGGTAGGTGAAACCATATTAATAGGGCCAGATTCAGTATTTAAGGCTTTAAAGAAGGTTGATCTAATTAGAGAAAGTCTTAAGGAAGCCCAAAACCGACAGAAATCCTATGCAAATGTGAGGAGAAGAGACCTCAAATTTGAAAATGGTGATTTTGTGTATTTGAAAATATCTCCCATGAAGGGAGTGAAGAGGTTTGGAACAAAGGGGAAGCTCAGTCCCCGATATGTAGGACCTTTCAGGATCTTGAGTCATTTTGGAAAGGTAGTTGCCTGCCGAGTTGGCATCAGTCCATCCAGTATTTCATGTCTCTTTATTAAAGAAGTGTATTGGTGAGCCAGCTATCGTTGTTCCTTTAGAGAGCTTAGATATCCAGAACGACCTTTCTTACGAAGAACTCTCAGTTAAAATCTTAGATCGCCAAATTCGCAGACTAAGGAACAAAGAAGTTCCCTTGGTCAAAGTTATTTGGAGGAATCAATCCATTGAGGGAGCTACTTGAGAAGTAGAAGCAGACATACATACCAAGTACCTCACCAATTCTCTGGAAACCCAGACTCATCTCCACATAATGGTTTTCCATAGATTACCCCTTTTTCATTCTCAATCTCAGCCATGTGCTTATCTTCATATCATTATATGCATTCATGAATCAGTTCATCCAGTCACCATGTTTCAGACTCAGTCGTGTAATCATGTCTTCAGTTATGCATACTCAGCATGTAACCTCAGTACCTTAGTATTTCTCAGATTAATTAGTCTCATTTGAGGATGAGTGTTCCCAAAGGAGAGATATTGTAAGACCCCATAATCCTAGCTCGTTTCAGCTTACTCTTCTATATAAGAAGGGGGTCTAGGACTAAGAATATTTTACTAGGTGTAAAACTTAGTCATTTCTAAATCCCTTAACTTTGATGAATTTATTTGTTGATCTTCCCAACATCAGAAAATTAGTTTTTAAGTTGATTCATGATCGGGAAAGTCAATAGTACGTCTCGGGTGAGTTTCAGAATTTTGGACAAGCGTAAGGACATGTTTGGACTTAAAACAGCAACCTAGGGTGATTAGCCCGCGGTGCCCCACCAGTTCGGTACTGGGGGAGCCCGCGGTGCCCTGCCCAGAGCGACGCTCCAAAGCTCGCAGTGCCCTGCCCAGTCCAGATTATGTATTTTCTGTAGCTTTGTTCCACATTTTAAAGGGCAAAAGGGTCATTTTCCCCTCACCCAATGGGTTCATAACACGGGATCAAAGCCTCAAATAGCATATTTGGTCATCTTTTACTCAAATCCACTCAATTGAAAGTCATTCTCTCTCAAGAACAAACCCTAGGTTCATCAAGTTCAAGTCCAAGCCTTAAGAAACCCACCAAGAACTTCACGAATTCTTCAAGAAAGATATGTTAAATGTTCATCCATGGTCCCTTTCCACCCATGAAATCCAAGAACCCAATTTTAAATTTCAAATCTATAATTTTTACATATTAATATGATTTAACCATAAATTCCTATGAATTTCAATTTATACCATGTTTTACACATATTGTTGTTGTAATTGAATCCTACACATTTGAAGGGTGTTGTTCGCTGATTTAAGCTTTAATTGATGACGTTAGTATTGAAATCATGTTATTACCGCAAGTTTTAAAATTATTCACATGCTTAGCTTAAGTCATGAATTGCAAGTGTTTGATGAAATACCTACAAGAATGAGTTTTGAATAAGTGCTTACATGTCATGTCCTCAAAGTTTTAATATGATCTTATTGTTATTGCTATCTAGTCCTGGGGGGTTGAATACCCAAAATTTAGTTGTTTATTTAGTTTTCAGTACTTCCAAAATGGTTTCAGATAAACCATCACCACTAACAGTTTGGTCAGTTGTTATAAGCAGTCAAACTTACATTAGTTCAGAAATCAGTGTCTTTCAGTTGGGAGTAAGAACTTAGCACCGAGTGAACAAAAGGATGGTGTCTCCCCCGTCATTAGGCATGAGGAACTTTTCTCCCCTGTCAGTAGGCATGAGATGTTAGTAGCAGTCCCTAGGTTGCAGACCTACGGCGCCACCGTAGATTTAAGGGGTCCCCTGTCAGATAGGCATGACACCCTCGTCCATTGGAATATCAGATTAGTGGATCCACACAGCCATTGTTAGTACCCATGGCACGGTACTAACACCCTTCCAGCTAGGGTTATAGGTTAGACCCTGATAGTATATTAGGGAATGTTGGTTATAGCTATCTCCCATAGTTTCAGTTTAGTATCCAGTTCAACATTCAGTTTCAGATTTACTTGATCACAACATATAGTATCAGTTATTCAGTTACCAGTATTTTAGTATTTTAGTTTACACACTATTTTAGAACATGTTTTATGCTTGGTCATGCATTCTCAGTCTTTACAGTTTACATGCATTCTTACTCAGTACCTTATGTTATACATTCAGTCAATTATTACTCATGCACGTGAACCCATGCATATCAGTCTAACCTCATTTAGCATACCAGTATATTTAAAGTACTGATCGCATCTATTTTCTTATGCTATGATGTCTTATATCATAGGTTCAGACGTTTGGATTCCGGATCATACTTAGACCTTCCAGTGCATTAGCAGCAACAATAACCGTGGTGAGTCCTCATTCTTCAAGGATGAGATATCTTATATTCAGTTATGTCAGTAGTTCGGCTATCTAGTCAATCAGGGTTGTTGAGGGATTGTCCCATCAACTCTACAGTCAGATAATTTAGAGGTTTTCAAACTAGTACAGGCAGTCAGTCATTTTTCAATTGTTATTATCAGCCAATTTATCAGTATTGTCAATGTTGTTTTATAGAAATTATTAGAACTATGATTTAAAATCTTATGGTGTTTTTAGTTAAATTCCACATATGATCTTTTGTTATCAGTTTTACCCAGTGCTCACAGCAGGTACCAGTATCATGGGTTAGCTTGTGGTCACTTATGATCGTAATCACCATGTAGCGTCCAGGGTGTACTCTCAGGGCGTTACATTTTTTTATTCTTATTGATATCATGTATATATACAAGTATTTGAAAATGGGAAGAAATAACTATCTATACACGTGGCTATATATGATTATAGCTAAAGGAAAAATAAATAAAATGCTGACTAAATATCCTGTACCAAAAAATCCTAAGAGATGTATGCACATGTCCGATTGGGATCTATGCCAACATAATTTGATCCAATAAATGAAAGGTTGTCAGCTGTGTTTCTAGAAGATTAACATCTTCTTGTATCTATGTTTCTCTTTTGTTTTTGTTAATCTGACGTTTTCATCTTGCTTTTCTTTTGAAAGATTAACATCTTTTTGTCTCTATATTTCTCTTTTGTTTTTGTTAATCCGACATTTTCACCTTGCTTTTCTTTTGATCTTCCTCCAATAATTTGGTGTCACCATTAATTACAACAAATAATGCTTAATATTGGAGTTTATAATAAGTTTGTGCAAAAATAAGTATTACCAACTCTCCTTGACTTTTCATGAACCTTATATGACTAGCATACAAGGTTCATCATAGAAGAAAAGAAACTCTATGATAATGTGATTTTTTTTGGCTTAAGTCATCGGCAGGCCCTCAAACTTGTTCCAAAAATTCACTTAGATCCCTCAACTGAGGCATGTACCTATCAGGCACCTCAAGTGCTAAAATTGATACTTATCAGGCACAAAATGATTATTTGGCAATGAGAGTGTAACACACTCTCCTTGGGCATGTGAATAGTAGAATAAATAGTATTTTACTCTTTTTTTAATTAAAAAATTATATTTAAATTACTTTATTAATATAATTTTTAATTATCCTAATATTTTAATTTTTTTTTTTTAAAAAAGAAAAAAGCCCCCCCCCCCCCCCCCCCCCCCAACTCATCGTCTTCTTCACAACCCCCCCCCCCCCCCCCCCCAATCCTCCTTCCTCATTGTCTTCAACCCATCTTTCAACAATTTGAAGAAATTATGTTAAGGGAAAACAGATGTTTATAATGTTTTAATTATGTATAGTTCAAGATTCAACAGAGTGAAACCCATCTTCCACACTAATCCAATTGAATCTATTAGTAGTGAACATGATTATTGCTTCCTCAAATATTATTTCCTTTGCAACAAGACTTTGAAGCTCGACAAAGAAGTTTATGTATACATTGTTCCATCAATTTTCTTTGCATTTGTTTCTCAACATATTTAAAGCCCAATAATTTAAAGAAAAACTTCAAACCAAAATCCACCAAATCAGTTGAAAATCAGCAACTCCATTAACAACAACAAAATCACTAATCAATCTTCACCATTAAAGACAACATCAAAGAATGGATAAACTCCATTAAATACAAAATAAGTAACAATTCTTCACCATTGTCAACAACATCAAAGATGTGGGAAAAAAATTCTTTATTTTCTTACAAAATCAGTTAATTGATTAAGAAATCTTTTTTTTATTTATTAAAACTAAAAAATAAATTGCTAAGAATTAAAAAAATAGTGATATGGGTGTGAAGTGAAGACGGGGAGTGGGGTGGGGTGGGGGACTTTGTGTGTGAAGACGACGGGGAGGGGGATGAAGATGATGACTGTGTGTGAAGACGAAGGGGGTGGGGGCGTGGCTTGGGGTGGGGGGCTTTGTGTATGAAGATAACTGTGTGTGTGTGTGAAGACGAATTGGATGGGGGGTGGGGGTGGTGAAGAAGACGACTGGTGGGTGGGGGTGCTTTTTTCTTTCTTTTTTTTAATTAAGAAATTATGATTAAATGATAATTAAATAGAAAATGGACAAATCAGCATTTCCACAATATAATTATTTTTTTTGCCACGTGTTTTTTTCAATTGGTCAGTTTTGCCACATCAGCGCATGTGTGTTGCACACACTTGAACTTTTAGCTGA
Source organism: Capsicum annuum (assembly GCF_002878395.1). Lineage (NCBI taxonomy): Eukaryota > Viridiplantae > Streptophyta > Magnoliopsida > Solanales > Solanaceae > Capsicum > Capsicum annuum. The sequence continues at coordinate 166,543,296 of NC_061111.1, read as the reverse complement.
TTGTCCAAAAAAGGCTTGATAGGATCAGATTTTGGGTGGGTTAGGGGCCTGATAGGTATAAGCCTTAGTTGAGAGGTCTAAGTGAATTTTCAGGACAAGTTTGAGGGTCTGTCGATGGCTTTAGCCATTTTTGTAATATCAGCATCTCTTATCTCACCTATTAAAATAAATCTCTCTATAAATTATTTGTTCTCCTTTTCAAATACTTGCTTTATTATTTTGAAATAATAAATGCATTTTATTGAGTTAACATTTCATTTGAATGACCGAATTAAATCTCTCTGTCTATATATATAAGAAAAACTAAAATAAGACAAGATGCCAAGTGGCAACATAATAAAATACTCACGTGAAAGTTTTTAGGACAAAATTAAAAAAAAAATTAATACAAATTTAAAAATATTGTATTAAAAATTTTTAATTGAAAGATTAAGTGTTTGAATTTGAATAAATTATCCTTTTGCGAAAAAGATTTTCATTATCTAAAAAATAGAAACTCATAATTAAGGAGTTCTAATAGACATATACTATTTCAAACTTATCTCTAATAAAATTTAAATATTATAAAATATATTTAAATATAATTTATTTGCATATTAGGAAAGGATAAAAAATTGTTAAAATAATAATAATAATAATAATAATAATTAATAGTAATTATAGAAGCAATAGTAGCAGTAGTACATACGTATATAATAATAATAATAATAATAATGATAATAATAATAATAATAATAATAATAATAATAATAATAATAATAATAATAGAGAAGAATTATATAAGATTTAAAAAAAATAATTTATTTTTTAATAAAAAGAAATAAAAGATAACAAAAAGGAAAAAAACATATGAAAAAGTAAAAATAAGCTGATACTAATATTTTAGAATCAATATCATTAATTTAAAATATTATTTTTCTTATTTCATTTATTTCTATTGTAGAAAACTCCTAATTGATATCATTAATTTCATATATATTATTTTGCAAACCCAAAATATGTTAACAATAAGATAATCATGACATTTTAGAATCTCATCTTTATAAGATTCTAACAAATTTTAGAATCTTGAATTTGAAATACATTATCCCTTTTGTACAAAAAAATAAAAATCTATTATCTTAAAAATAGAAACCCATAATTGAAGAGTTCTAATAGACTTTTACTATTCCAAATTTATCTCTTTTAAAATGTAAATGCTATAAAATATATTTAAGTATAATTTATTTACAGATTAATGGAAGATAAAAGTATTATTAAAATAATAATATTAATTAGTAATAGTAGTACGTTATGTAATCGAAGAAGTAATAAAACATTTGACTTACTTGAATTTTAAATGAAAGTTAAAAAAAACAAAACAAATAGATAATAGTATTAGTAGTAGTAATACGCTGTAGCATTGGTAAGTAGTAATTGAACAATAATAATAAAATAATGATAATAATAATAATAATAATAACAAATTAAAAAATATTTGAATTAATTTCAAAATTTTCTTTAATTCGGCTTTATATATTATAGGATAACTATGAATTTTATTTGAAAAGTCTGAAGATAAGAAAAGAAAAATAAATTGATCTTATTATAATAAATTGATATAATATAATAGTTAAATTTGAATTTAAATAGAATTTATATTAGAATGAAAATTCTAACTTCTTAACCTCTCTTATATTTATAATAATATTATTATTATAAATATACATTAATAATAATAATAATAATTTTAAATATCAAATAAGAAATAAAAATATTATAATAATAATAACAATACAAAATAAATAATAAATAAATAAATAATAATAATAATAATAATTGAAATAGTAATAATAGTAGAAGTGGTAGTAATATTAATAGTAATAACAACAATAATTGCAGTGATAGTGGCAAACTGGCAATAACAATAATTTTAAAAAATAAAACTCCATGTTCCCTTACCCCAAGATAAAGATTTTTATTGAATTTAAATTAAAAATTAATTATTTTATTGTGTATTCCCCTTTATAGCATATTTTGTAGCAAAAGAATTATAATTCTTTGTAGGCTCCTCTTTATTAGCAACTATAAGTTTTCGGCCTTTTATTTTTACTTTATCTTTTATATTTATATTTATTTAAATTAATATCTTAATCAATGAGCATTTGAATTTAAATTTAAATGAAATTTGAGTTGCAATTGAGTTCTAACTTCTTAACTTCTCCTATATATACTTGAATAGCGGTATATAATGCTAAGCTGTCTTCTCTCTCTCATTTTTTTTGTATTAATTATTATTGATATTTAGCTTTATTTACTGCATTATTTATATTCTTCATTTTTCTAGAATTTTTATTTGTTTTAATATTTTTATTTTTTTATATGCAGATGGGTGATGATGATATTATATTCTAATCTATTTTTCTATCATATTCAAGCCTGAATTCAAGTAAGCAACGTTTTTCATTATGATTTTGTTCCTTTGATTTTTTATAAAGACAAATATGTTCAATTATGTAAATAAACTTTAGAATTGTGTTGAATATACAAATTTATGAAATGTATATTTGATTTTCTTACTCTAATATATTCCTTATAAATTGTTAATTTGAAAAGGGTTGAAAATGATGTTTTATCCTAAATTATAATACTCTAAAAAAGTATTGTATTTGAAACTCAATTATAAAAAATTGAAGTAGAGATACGAGGACACTGAGACATAATAATGATTTTCAATTTCAAAATAAGGCTATTAAAAAAAATGATAATTTATGTATAATATTTTTGACAAGTAACTGCATTTATCTTTTATTGAGAACTTCAAAAGAGGGAAGTATATGAATACACAATTAATTTTAAAAAATGACAATTTCAAAACATATTAATGAAATGTTAATGAAATGAATCTATTTAACTCATATTTAATGTATTAGATAACTTCTATTTTAATTGGGTGAATCTAAACCTTAATCTATTCTAAAAGTTCATCAAAATATGAAGAAAATGGATAAAAGATAGATAACCATGCAGATAGATTTATAACTGATTGTCCACTTCTACTCAAAATCTAAAATTTTACTAAAGAAAATAAAGATCTCAGAAAAATAATGTTTAAAAAGTAGAAGTGCTTGTAAAACACCTTAGTTTCTGGACCTTAGAAAATTTTCTGAAATTCTGGTTTCTGGACCCAATACGACTCGAGGGTATGAGCCGTATGTTGGGGTATGGATGGCAAAGTCCAGTTGTATGCTGAACAGTGTTGGTTGGTGGGATGGACTTTGTTTACTGAAATGGATACGACTTAGGGGTACGAGTCGTATTGGTGGTCACGGATCATTTGATTCCTTAACTCAATCTTAGACTTGGTTACTTAGGTTGGATATGAGTATGAGTGGCTCACTATGAGCCATAATCCAGGGTACGAGTCATACCCAGGACTCGTATGGTCGATAGTGTTTAAATCTATTTTGGGTTTAAATCTGTCAGGGGTACGGATGAAAGGTAGGGATTGTATGCTTTGGATACGACTTGGTTGGATGAGTCGTATGCTGGACAGTGTTTGATCCAAAGATTGAGGCTAGGGTAAAAGTGGAGGGTACCACTTGTATTGGAAGGATATGACTCGTGAGGGTCAGTCGTACCCCTGTAACTGGATTTTTGTGCAACTTAAGTGGGGGTATTCTGGACCATTCCACACTTATCCTAATATGGTCCCATGACTTCTAACCTACTTGAAAGGTTATTTACCCTATTATTCCATTCATTAACACTTAGAAACTCTTCTAAACACTCTATAATTCTCTTAAAAGCTTTTGGGAAAGAGAAGCTAAAGTTTCAACTAGAGGATTGATTTGGGGCTTGTCTTGGTGATTTTTTTTTCATCATCATCTTAGTTTAAGGAATGTTCTATTACCTCATTATTAATTCTATCTAAAGTCATGATTTTTATGAATGTTTCATGATTATTGATTGTATGATTTTGGTTTTCAAATATGAATTGGGGTTTTTGATGTTAAATGGTTGGTTATGGTTTTCTATGGTTTTAATTATTCTTTTATATGCATTAATGGTGGTTTTGTATAATTGGATTACATGAGAATAGATTAATGGAAATTGGAATTGGTTTGATCATATTATGCCCCCAATGTGTTTGACAAAATATTTATAAAGATATGCTCATTGCACTGACTACTTTTAACGGAACTCTTGCTTGATTTAAAACTTAGTAAGGGAATTATGCATAGTTTAAATGGATTGGAATGCTAAATGGCTAATGGTTATGCTTGTGGGGCACATAAAATCCCTCAGGTGGTTTAATATGGTAAATGGAAGGGCACTTGAAAGTCTCCTTAAACCTATACATGATTGGCTATGGATAATACTTTCAAGTAAGGATTTGTATGACGATGCCAATATTGATGGCCTTGGTTAATAAATGTATAATGGTTTGGTTATTTGGAAATTGGTTTTAATTGGGCAATAATGTTGGGATGTGTAGCAAAGTCATGGAAGGTGGAGGTCCTAGGGGAACCCAAACTAAAAACTCATATTTATCGATTTGAGGTTGGTCTTGGTGATCGTGTGCATGATGTCATGCTATATTTGGGGGATATACTAGTCATCCTAGGTTTTTTTCCCTTGTCATGCGGATACACGTACTGAGGCCCTTTCAGCAAAAGGAGTTGAACCCATATAGCCTATGGGTGATTTAGAACGGAAAAGCTACACACCCCAGGTAAAGGTTTTAAAGGCATAATAAACCCGATTCCTTTTCTCGGCATAGTTATATATATATGTATGGTTGTGTGCATATGTATGGTTTTACTTATCTTTATAAATTATATTATTTTATTCTTATCTTGAGATCATGCTAGCATTCACCTGCTAACCCGTCTATTGATGGCTGTATACCCACATTATGCAGGAATCGATCATTCTATTCCTCCTATATAGTGATTAACTCGGGGATAGCATCTGAACTGAAGTGGTGAGCTTCCATCTTTTTGAAAGGCTCTACTTCATGTTATGGATATTTCTTGACGCTTTAGTTTATTTCTAGATAGTAGTTTTGGCTATGGTTGGGGGCATGTCCCAATCAGATTTAATTACTCTTTTAGTTAGAGGCTTTGTGGTACTTCTATGGGTTGGAATGGGCGGGATCAGAATTAGTGTTAGCCTTGGTATTGGAATGAGCTGGAAGGCTGGCACCATCGAACATGATTTCTTGCAGTTCCATCATATTTTTTTTGGAATTAATTTATTATGATTTGTAACTTATTTGGTTATGGCCTGGTTTATGACCCTTGTTTCGGTATAGGTTTAGTATGGTTAAATTATTGGCATGGGATGGTTGGACTCGGTTGGATTGGTCATGGTTGTGATCTTATCCTAAAGTCTTTATGTGAGCTATTACACCATCTTGTTACATGCTAAAAATTTAGCCAAGTCAGGGAAGGCGACTGGAGGTTGGGTTGAGTAACGGGGGTGGTCTCCGATCTCGGTAGGACTTGGACACCCATTGCGGCAAGGCCCCTGGTCGAGTCATGGCAAGTTTGTATCAGATCCTAGGTTCATGGTCAATTGAGAGTCTATAAAGCCATGTCGAGTAGAGTTTCTTTTAGAGGTGTGTAGCACGCCACACTCATAAGGGAGAGGCTACAAGGCATTTAGGAATATTTCACTTTCTCAGAATTCTTTTTTCAAGCTTGGAGTCTTAGTCCTAGAATCTTCTTTAATTCTTATTTATTCGTCTTTCAGATCATGCCTCATAGATTTGGAACACAAGAAAATTCTTCTATCCCATCTGGGGGTAATGCTGAAGGGGTAAATCCTACTTCTGGGGTTCATCTTTGATCTCATGGTCCTATCTCTGATAGTTCTAGAGTTTTACCAATTTCTACTAGTCCTCATTAAGGTGAGGTGACTAATGCAGAATTCCGTCAGTTTATTCATGTTATTGCTCAGATGATCATTGCTCAGGCTGAGTGAGGTGCAACCTCACTGATGCTTTGTATGTTGAAACCACAAGGGTTGGCCAATTTATGAAGATAGGTTCTCCCACTTTTTCAAGAGTGAAAGTAGAGGAGGATCTGCAAGGATACTTCGATAAAATAAAAAAGATATTTTGGGTGATGCAGGCTACCAATGTGGAAGGGTTAAACTTTGTAGCTTATTAGCTCAAAAAGGTTGCATATTAATGGTATGAAGAATAGGATAGGGATAGGGGTGATACAGAAGAATCGGTCTTGTGGGATACTTTTTCTAAGGTCTTCTTAGATTGATTCTTTCCCCAAGAGTTGAGAGAAAGCAAAGATGGAGGAGTTTGTAAACCTCAAGCAGGGGAGGATGTTTGTCAAGGAACATGCCTTGAATTTTCATCAATTGTCAAGGTATGCTCCTAATTTAGTTACTGACATGCGGGATAGAATAATGAAGTTTGCCTCTGGGTTGAATCAGGATTTGATTTTGGAGAGAAAAACTACCTTGTTGATTAAAGATATGGACATCTCTAGGCTGACTATTCATATGCAGTAAGTGGAGGATGAAAAGAGAAAGCAGGCGGAATTTAGGGATAGACAGGGTAAGAGGAGCAGGTTTTCTGACCAGGGAGGTGTTTAATCACAGGGTGGTCAAGATGGTGATAAACGACGAAAAAAACAATGGGGGGAGTTATGGTTCCTACTCTTCTGCTAGTGCTCCTTACCAGTCGGGTGACCAGCGTCATCATGGTGATGATAATTTCCTAGCACGGGGTGCCTAATCTTAGGAAAGCGAAGGTCAGTCAGTTTCTTCATGCCCTCCTTGTCGGTTCTATGGTCGTCCTCATAGGGGTTATTGCAATAAAAGAAGGGACAAATGATTTAATTATGACCAGACAGGTCATCGGCTCAGGGATTGTCCGATTAATAAGGTTGCTATAGGGACGAATAAGATTTCCGTGGCTTCATTTTCTGCTCCTACACCTGGTGTTGTTGCATCTACTTTTGTTATTGATCCTGGTTCTAGTATTGATCGAAACAGGTTGTATGCTTTGGCATCCCGACAGGAATCTGAGGCATCACCTAATGTCGTTACTGGTACGTTACAACTTTTCTCTTGTGATATATATTGTTTACTTGATTCGAGGTCCACTCTCTACTATCTGATTCCTTATATGGTTGTATCTTTGGTTTCGATTTGAAAGTTATTTAGGATCCTTTTTCTATTTCTACCACAGTAGGTGACTAAGTTATTTTTAAGAGAGTCTATAGGGGATGTGTGGCATCTATTGGTGGCAAGCAAACCTTGGTGGATCTGTTTGAGTTGGGTATGATGGATTTCGATGTCATTCTGGGTATTGATTGGTTGCATTCTTGTTATGCGTCCTTGGATTGTCGGACCCGTAGGGTTACCTTTAGGTTTCCTGGTGAACCAGTTATAGAATGGTAGGGTGGTTCTTTAGCACCTAGGGGGAGATTTATTTCTTATATTAGAGAACGAAGGTTGATCTCTAAAGGTTGTCTTTATCACTTGGTCCGGGTTAAAGATTTTAATTTGGAAGGTCCTTCTTTCCAGTCAGTTTCAGTGGTTCATAAATTTCCAGAGGTCTTTCCAGATAATCTTCCTGGTGTTCCTCCGGATAGGAAAATAGAGTTTGGTATTGACTTAGTTCCGGACACTCGTCCAATTTCTATTCCTTCATATAAAATGGCTCCGGCCGAGTTGAGAGAACTCAAGGAGCAACTTAAGGATCTTGTAGATAAGGGGTTTATTTATCCTAGTGTATCTCCTTGGGGTGCACCGATATTGTTTGTGTGCAAGAAGGATGGTTCTCTTCGGATGTACATTGACTACAAGCAGTTGAATAAGGTGACGGTCAAGAACAAATATCTTTTTCCTAGGATAGATGATCTGTTTGACCAACTGTAAGGTGCCAAGTTCTTTTCAAAGATAGATTTTTGGTCTGGGTACTATGAGGTTGATCTTGGTGAATGTATGCATGATGTCACACTATATTTGGGGGATGTACTAGTCATCCCAAGTTTTCTTCCTAGGTCGTCCGCCTACATGCACTGGGGCTCTTTCAGCAGGGAAAGCTGAACCCATATAGCCCGTGGGTGGTTTAGGACGGTAAAACTACACAACCCAGTAAGGATTTTAAAGGCATGCTAAACCCGATCCCTTTTCCCGACATGGTTATATGTATGTATGTATGGTTGTGTGCATATGGATGGTTTTACTTGGCTTTATAAATGGCATTATTTTATCCTTATCTTGAGATCTCACCCGCTAAACTGTCTACTGGCAGTTGTATACCTACGCTATGGAGGAACCGACCGTTCTGCTCCTCCTACATAGTGATTGACTCGGGGATAACATTTGGATAGAAGTGGTGAGCTTCTATCCTTTTGGAAGGCCCCATTTCATGTTATGAATATTTCCAGACACTTTATTTTATTTTCGGATATTGGTTTTGGCTATGGTTGGGGGCATGTCCCAATCGGATTTTATTACTCTTTTGGTTAGAGGCTTTGTGGTACTTTTATAGGTTGGAATGGGTGGTGTTAGCCTTGGCATTAGAATGAGCTGGAAGGCTGGCACCATCGAACATAATTTCTTACTGTTCCATCATATTTCATTTTGAGATTAATTATATTATGATTTGGAACTTATTTGGCTATGGCCTGGTTTATGGCCCTTGTTTCTGTATTGGTTTGGTATGGTTGGATTATTGGCATATGATGGTTGGGTTAGTCACGGTTGTGATCTTATCCCAGAGTTGTTATGTGAGCTGTTACACTATCTTGTAACATGCTCAAAAATTTAGCCAACTCAGGACAGGCGGCTGGAGGTTGGGTTGAGTAACGGGGGTGGTCTTTGGTCCCGGTAGGACTTGGGATGACCATTACGACAAGGCCCCTAGTTGGGTCGCATCATCTTGGGTAGAATTGGGGGTTTTTGTGTGACAAAAAAATTATTTTAAGGGGGGGAGGTTTTTGGAGTTTGAGGTGGGCGATGGTCGAGAGTGAGGGGAGTGAAATAAAAACATAATTTTTAAAAAAGAACTAGGGGTGGGGCAGAAAAATCTAATTTCTTTTTTTTATTTATCAAAAACATAAAAAAAAAATGAGGTGTGGGGGGGGGGGGGGGAGGTAGTTGGAAACAAAAAATTTGATTTTTTCGATAATGTTAGAAGACGGCCTACGACATCAGATGTCGTAGGTCTGTATATCATTGAAAGCTCAAACGGAGTGGGGGTGGAAAAAAAGGTAAAAAAAATAAATAAATTAGGGGCATGGGTAGGTTAGAGGTAGTGGATAGAGAAAAAATAGATTAGAAATTTAAAATTTTTCAATTCTCTAAGGAGTTGTTTGATTGGGGGACAAGTTATCATCAGATTAGCTATTTCAAAATAAGTTATCTTATCATGTATATGAGATAACTTATCTGTAATGCCCCGAGTCTGTACCTTGGACGCTACATGGTGCTTATAATCCCAAAGGACTGCAAGCTAACCCATGACTTGTACCTACTATAATAACTGAATAATAATATTGTAATATATGGAAATTAGGCAAAAAAATATGCCATAAGGTTCAATACTGAAATAAAACTGAATACGGTGTAGTGATACCAAAACTAAAACATCTGTCTGAAAATACTCTAGTCTAAAAAGCCTCTAAACTGTCTGAACTATGGAGTTGATGGGATAAGTCCCCAACTAACTCCGACTACTAAAAATGAACTGAAATGGTAAAATAAATAATCACGTCCTCGAACTATGAGGACCCACCACGAACTCTGTATGCTGAGAGTCTAAACTGATAAGGGTGCTCAAGAGCCCGTGCATCTGAACCTATGATATAAGACATCATAGCGCAAAATAAAAGCATGCGTCAGTACTTTAAATTTACTGATATGGTCAGTGAGGTAGGCTAAAATACATAGGTTCATATGTATGAATAATACTGACTGAATGACATGAGTATAACTAGATGAGAGTACATGCATGAATACGTAACTGTAACTGAGATCGTGATAAAACTGAATACAGAGACTGAATACTGATTAACTGATATCTGAGTATACTGACACTGAATTACTGATAACTGAATGATTGTATCTGAAAGTCCTAAGTCTGTGAAACTGTACTGAGTTTTGTACTGAGCTGAGTGACTGTGTCTGACAGTCCTGAATCTGTAGAACTGAATTGAGTTCTATATTGATACCTAATCTAAAACTAGGATTGTGGGAGGTAATCATCTAACCGACATGCCCCTTCTCTAACTGATTCTGGGTCCAACCTATAACCCAATTGTAAGAGTATCAATACCATGCCACGGGTAAGGACAAGCTGTAAGTTAACCCTCTCTAGTAGGGAAACTCAAATGAGATATATCAACCCTAGTCTTGTATGGAGATATCTCAACCTACACTGGCTACGTAGTTCTGGAACGCAAGGATTGCTTCTAAGGACCACACTCTCAACTGGCAGGTGAGCCCCCATCCTTGGGTTCACTAGGTGATAAATCCTAATCCCAACTGAATAGACACTGAAATGATTTCCTAGTTCATACTCGGCTTGACTGAATTTTTACTGATCATACTATTTATGTAATACCCCGGGAAATTTTTCGTTGAAATTTTGTGCGTAAACGTATTGGGTTCTATCTTCTAGAGTAAATTATAAATTTTTCGTGTGGAATGTCTTAGATTATAACCGACCATTGTGTAGAGTATCGAATAAGCTTTCCAATGATATATGGATCATCCAAGAAGGACACCCGAGCGACGAGTTATGAACATTCTGATCGAACCGTGAATAGTAGTGAACAGTAAAACGTGCAGGAAAAAGTACTGAGGCCTGGAGTATTTTTGCTCCAACTTTAAACGATCATAACTCCTTGTACATAATGATCTGGGTGATCTACTATATATCAACGGAAAGCTCTATGAGTCCTCTTTCTAATGAAATGGGTTTCATCCAATTTTTCTATCGGAGCAAAAATTTATGGTCAATCTACTTCAGCCTATCAAAAGTAAATTTTTGGGTCAACTTCAAATGATCATAACTCCTCGTACACAATGATATGAGTGAGATACTATATATCAACGAAAAGATATGAGAGTCCTCTTTCTAATAAAATTGGTTTCATCCAATTTGGATATCAAATTAAAACGTTATGATTGATCTACTTCAGACTATCAAAACAGTCCACCAAAGGACAGATTCGAGAATTATTTAATTTTTAGGGGCGTTTTGGTCATTTCCCCTCACCCAAAATCTGTCCAAACCCTATATTAAAGCCTATTAAAAGCATTATATGTTATATTTCATCAAATTTCCTCAAAAAGAAAACCCTAAGCTCCTACATCCAACTTCAAGAACCTCCAAAGTTCACCATTAATTCTGCAAATTTATTCAAGATTCCAAGTTCCTAGTTCAAGAACTCCAAGAACCATCATTCAAAGGCACGATTAACATCTCAAAAATGAGTATTGATCTAAATTTCATCATTCAAGGTATGTGGGTTTTTTCAACAAGAACTCTCTTTCGTTCTTGTGCCCAAAAGTAATTTTCTTTACAAAGACATGATTTTTATTTGATTTTTAAAAATTAGAAGCATGAACCCATATCTTATGATGATTATTATGAAATATTGATGTTTATGATTTTGAAAGATGAATTTACATGTGTGGAGATATAAAACATGAATCTTGAATGATATTTATCATGATTTTGATATTTGGGTCATGAATCCCTATTGGAAATTATATATATTTTTTTAGAAAGTGTATGTAATAAGTACGTTGATGTTGAATATTTGAGATATTTTGAATGATTTGACCTTTTGGTCTTAATGGAGTTGTTTTGAACTCGAGTGTGAAAGAAATCCACAACGTGGTTGAATTTGATAAATGGGAAGCATGATGGCTCCCGGTGTATATTTATATATTACTGAAATTATTTTATTGTGGATTGTATTTGAAATGATCTGAGCTAAGTCCGGGAGAAATCTTTAGCACCGAGTGGGAGGTATAAAGTGACCTTACTTTCCTAGAACTACGTGCCCCCGTAGGAGTGAGCCTGAGACTGATTTATATAGTGATCACTAATTTGTGTGGATTTGATATCGATAGTCCTACTCTGATGGAAAGGATAGGACGGCTCTCCCCAACGTGGATAGTACGTTGGACTCCATGTAGCTCACATGGTTTATGTCGGTTATAGAATCTCCTAGTGTGTGTGTGTTTCCTTGTATCTATGATGAATGGTGAAGTGATTTGAAAGTGAAATTGTGAAAGTTATTCTTTTGAAAGATTTAAATGATATTTACATTATGAGAATTGATATTCTTGATGAATTGAAAGTGATTGACAAACTATGTAATGACTGACATGTGTTATTGTACTTATTTCATCCTCTCATAATTATGACGATTTTCTTCGGGCTATGTGAGTCTTTCATACATCCTGCATATTTCTTATAAATATTTATAATGATGATGTTTATACAACTGCATACACCCCCATATACTCGGTTCCTTTCCATGGTACTGACCTACATCTTCGGATGTGGGCTGTATTTTCTCAGAATGTAGGTTTAGGTGCTCAGTTCCAGGTTCAACAATAACTCTTCCGGCACGCTGTTCTACATCCTCTGTTGTGGTGAGTCCTCATGTTCCGAGGACATAATGTCTGATGTTGGTTTCACAAAATTATTTACATTTGATAACTGAGTATGAGTCAGTTGGGGCATATCTCAATGGCTCGCTGATTTTATTGATTTTCTTAGAGGCTTGTCAGACTAGTATAGATGTTGGGAGTTGACTAATAATTCGTATTTTGTTATATTTCTAAAATTATTTTATTCTTGGATGATGATTACTCTATTGATATTTGAGGATTATTTATGAAAACCCCGTTGATTTGTATTGAACTGAATGAAAATGGCTCAAAGGGTTAGCTTGGGGCTACTCGTAGCCTCAAGCATTGTGTGACGCTCCGGGACCTATTTTTTGAGGCGTTACAAACTTGGTATCAGAGCCTAAGGCTTTAAGGTTTCCTAGGAAGTCTGACAAGCCACGTTAAGTAGAGTCTTGATCATCAATCTGTAGCGCGCCATATCTATGAGCAAGAGGCTACAAGACGTTTTAGGAAAAAGTGTGATTCTTTCTTTCAGAAGTCTATCGTGCTTAAAGTGTCTCTCTATGCTATTGATTCGTGCTCTCCTCTGTTAGAAATATGCCTCCACGTCAAGCAAGAACAAATAATGATGGTCAAAAACCTCAACCCGCTGACCCATTGAATGAAAATGTGTCTCATACTAAATTTCAGGCAGCCTTTCAGGCGCTGGCCCAAGCTATTACTGCAAATGTTCAGGCCAACCCAGCCCCGGCTGCTTCTAGGATCCATGACTTAATGCGGATGAATCCGCCAAAATTCTATGGGTCCAAGTCTGATGAGGATCCATGGTTGTTTTTAGAGGAGGTGAGGAAGATTACTCAGGTGATGCATGTATCTGAGGAACATAGTGTGGAGTTGGCTGCGTATAGGTTGAAAGACCTTGCTTATGACAGGGTTGTTGCTTGGAGGAAAGGTAGAGGTAAGGGAGCTATCCCTACAACTTGGCAAGAGTTCCAGGATGCATTCCTGGATAAGTTTTTCCCTTTGGAGATGAGGGAGGAGAAGGTGGAAGAGTTTATAAACCTGCGATAGGGCTCTATGACTGTTAAGGAGTACTGTCTAAAGTTCAATCAGTTGGCCAAGTATGCTCCTGACTTAGTGGCTGATAATCGGGCTAGTATGAGTAAGTTTGTAACTGGAGTGTCTAGTTATATGGTTAAGGAGTGTAGGTCTGCTATGCTGAATAGTAAGATGAATCTTTCTAGGCTGATGAATCATGCCCAACAGATTGAGGCAGACAAGATTAAGGTGAGATATAGAATGAGATGGAATAAGAGAGCTAGGTCTGAGCAGCACGTATAGGGTCAGACTAGATCACAGAAAGGGAGTCGCCCTCAGTATCAGGATTGTTCATCTATGCTAGCACCGTCATCTGCTAGTGCTTCCGCGCCTAGAGGTAGGCAGGAGCAAAGTAGCAGGTCATATGCATCCAGGTCCCAATACAGTGCTGGCAGTAAGCCAAATCGTCCTCTGTGTCCTAAGTGTAAGAAGAGGGGTTGTTTCCGGTGTGGTGACATGGGTCATAGAGTTAGAGATTGTCCACAGGATGGACAAGGGCATCGTGACTATCGCCCTCAGACCCAGACACAGACTGTTAGTGCTCCAGTTCCAGCGACTCGCCCAGCCCCAGCTCAGGGCGCCTCTTCTAGCAATGCTGACGGGCATCGCCTGAATAGATTCTTGCTTTACCATCCCGCCAGGAATAGGAGGACTCTCCCGATGTTGTTACTGGTATGCTTTGTATATTTAAATTTGATGTGTATGCTTTGTTGGATCCTGGATCCAGTTTCTCATATGTTACACCTTTGATTGCTGTGAATTTTAAAATGAGTCCTGAGATTATTCCTGAGCCTATCCTAGTTTTTACCCCAGTGGGTGATTCGATTGTTGCCCAGAAAGTGTATAAAAAGTATTCTGTTACCGTTCTTCAAAGAGTCTTGTTGGCTGATCTGGTTGAGTTAGACATGGTAGATTTTGATGTGATTCTGGGTATGGACTGGCTGTATTCTTCTTATGACTCTATTGATTGTCGGACTCGAGTGGTCAAGTTTCAGTTTCTGGGTGCATCCGTGTTTGAGTGGTTTGGGAATTCTGTGTCACCCAAGAGTCATTTTATCTCTTACCTCAAAGCTAGAAAGCTTATTTCCAAGGGGTGTATTTACCATTTGGTTAGAGTCAAAGACACTAAGTCTGAGACTCCAACTCTCCAGTCTGTTAACGTCATCAATGAGTTTTTTGATGTCTTTCCGGATGATCTCCCAAGGATAGCTCCTGATAGAGAGATAGAGTTCAGGATTGATTTTCTTCCCGATACTCAGCCTATTTCTATTCCTCCTTACCATATGGCCCCTACAGAACTTAAGGAGTTGAAATAGCAACTCAAAGATCTACTAAATAAGGGTTTCATAAGGCCCAGTGTTTCTCCTTGGGGTGCTCCTGTGTTGTTTGTGAGAAAGAAATATGGCTCTTTGTGTATGTGCATTGATTACTACCAACTGAATAAAGTCACCATAAAAAATAAGTACCCCTTTCCGAGAATAGATGATTTGTTTGACCAATTGCAAGGTGTAAGTTATTTCTCAAAGATAGACCTTCGTTCCAGCTATTATCAACTTAAAGTTAGGGAGTGTGACATCCCAAAAACTATTTTTTGAACTCGTTATAGCCATTTTGAGTTTCTTGTTATGTCTTTCGGGTTAACTAATGCCCCAGCAGCTTTCATGGACCTCATGAATCGAGTGTTCAGACCATATCTGGATATGTTTGTCATAGTGTTCATCGATGATATACTGGTGTACTCCTATAGTGAGGATGAACATTCTGATCATCTCTGAACTATCTTGCAAACCCTTAGAGATCACAAGTTGTTTGCCAAGTTCAGTAAGTGTGAGTTTTGGCTAAGGTCAGTTGCTTTTCTGGGTCATATCATTTCTTCCGAGGGTATTAGAGTTGATCCCCAAAAGAACGAAGCTGTTAGAAATTATCCTAGACCTATTTCTCCAACTGATATTCGAAGTTTATTAGGTTTAGCTGGCTATTACCGCTGTTTTGTTGAGTGTTTCTCCTCTATAGCATCTCATATGACTCGGTTACCCAAAAGAAAGTGAAGTTTTTATGGTCCGAATCTTGTGAGAAGAGTTTCCAGGAGTTGAAGACTCGACTCACTTTAGCCCCTGTTTTGACTTTGCCTGATGGTGTTGATGGTTTTGTGGTGTACTGTGATTGGTTTACCTCCTTCCCGACTCCATCATGATTCCATTTGGGTTGTGGTTGATAGGTTGACTAAGTCTGCTTATTTCTTGCCTGTTTATACTTCATATACTGCTGAGGATTACACTAGATTGCATATACGAGAGCTAGTCAGACTGCATGGAGTTCCCTTTCTATCATTTTGGATAGGGGTACTCAGTTCACTTCGCAATTTTGGAAATCTTTTCAGAAGGATCTTGGTACCCAAATACTTTTGAGTTCTACTTTTCATCCGCAGACCGATGGTCAGGTTGAGCGGACCATCCAGACCTTAGAGGATATGTTGACAGCTTTGCACTTGATTTTAAGGGAAGTTGGGATGATCACTTACCGTTGATAGAATTTGCTTATAATAACAGTTTCTACTTTAGTATTGGCATGGCTCCATTTGAAGCCTTGTATGGGAGGTGGATGAAGCAGCTGTGAGTGGTCCTGATTCGGTATTCGAGGCTATGGAAAAAGTTAAGTTGATTAAGGAAAGGTTGAAAACTGCGCAGAGTCGTCAGAAGTCATATGCGGAAGTTAGAAGGAGAGACCTTGAGTTTGAAGTTGGTGACGTAGTGTATCTGAAAATTTCACCCATGAGAGGGGTGAAGAGATTCGTAAAGAAAGGAAAGCTTAGTCCCCGTTATGTTGGTCCTTACAAAATTCTTAGCCGTGTTGGTAAGGTAGCTTATGAGGTCGAGTTGCCTTCCGAGTTGTCCTCTGTTCATCCAATATTCCATGTCTCATGCTTAGAAAGCATATTAGCGATGTTGTGGTAGTGGATTCCTCTATGAGTGCTGGTATTCAAGAAAATCTTTCTTTTGATGAGATTCCTGTTGAGATTCTTGATTTCAGTGTCCGAAGACTAAGGAACAAAGAAGTTCCCTTGGTCAAGGTGTTGCGGCGAAACCAATCTGTTGAGGGTGCAACTTGGGAAGCTGAGGCGGATATGTGATCCAAGTACCCGTACCTATTTTCCACAAACTCCGATCAATCCGAAGGTACTGTTCTTCCCTAAATCATGCACTTTTGATAAAAGTTGCAGCAGTTCAGCTGTTATTTATTATGTGTTCAGCTGTAGTTTCTGAAATTTATGCATTCTATGTTGCATTCGGAGTGAGAAACGATGTGGTCATAAGTCTAACGAATAGTTTCAATTGTATGCTCTATTCCCTATCTAATCTTGGCATATCAAGCGTCATTCGAGGGAGAATGTTTCCAAGGGAAGGATGATGTAATACCTCGGGAAATTTTTCGTTGAAATTTTGTGTGTAAACGTGTTGGGTTCTATCTTCTAGAATGAATTATAAATTTTTCAGGTGGAATGTCTTAGATTATGACCCACCATTGCGTAGAGTATCAAATAATCTTTACAACGATATATGGATCATCCAAAACGGACACCCGAGCGATGAGTTATGAACATTCCGATCGAACCGTGAATAGTAGTGAACAGTAAAACGTGCAGGAAAAAGTACTGAGGCCTGGCATATTTTTGCTTCAAATTTAAATGATCATAACTTCTTATACATAATTATCTGTGTGATCTACCATATATCAACATAAATCTCTGCGGGTCCTCTTTCCAATGAAATTAGTTTCATCCAATTTGTCTATCGAAACAAAAAGTTATGGTCGATCTACTTCAGCCTATCAAAAGCAAATTTTTGGGTCAACTTCAAATGATCATAACTCCTCGTACACAATGATCTGGGTGAGATACTATATATCAATGGAAAGATATGAGAGTCCTCTTTCTAATAAAATTAGTTTCATCCAATTTAGATATCGGAGTAAAACGTTATGGTTGATCTACTTCAGACTATCAAAATAGTCCACCTAAGGACAGATTCGAGAATTATTTAATTTTTAGGGGCGTTTTGGTCATTCCCCCTCACCCAAAATCCGTCCAAACCCTATATTAAAGTCTATTAGAAGCATTATATGTTATATTTCATAAAATTCCCTTAAAAAGAAAACCCTAAGCTCCTACATCCAACTTCAAGAACCTCCAAAGTTCACCATTAATTCTGCAAATTTATTCAAGATTCCAAGTTCCTAGTTCAAGAACTCCAAGAACCATCATTCAAAGGCACGATTGACATCTCAAAAATGAGTATCGATCTAAAGTTCATCATTCAAGGTATGTGGGGTTTTTCAACAAGAACTCTCTTTCGTTCTTGTGCCCAAAAGTAATTTTCTTTACAAAGGCATGATTTTTATTTGATTTTTAAAAATTAGAAGCATGAACTCATATCTTATGATGATTATTCTGAAATCTTGATGTTTATGATTTTGAAAGATGAATTTACATGTGTGGAGATATAAAACATGAATCTTGAACGATATTTATCATGATTTTAATATTTGGGTCGTGAATCCCCATTGGAAATTGTATTTTTTTGAGAAAGTGTGTGTAATAAGCACGTTGATGTTGAATATTTGAGATATTTTGAATGATTTGACCTTTTGGTCTTAATGGAGTTGTTTTAAACTCGAGTGTGAAAGAAATCCACAACGTGGTTGAATTTGATAAATGGGAAGCATGATGGCTCCCGATGTATATTTATATATTACTGAAATTGTTTTATTGTGGATTGTCTTTGAAATGATCTGAGCTAAGTCCAGGAGAAATCTTTAGCACCGAGTGGGAGCTATAAAGAGACCTTAGTTCCCTAGAACTATGTGCCCTCGTAGGAGTGAGCCTGAGGCTGATTTATATAGTGATCACCAGTTTGTGTAGATTTGATATCGATAGTCCTACTCCAATGGCAAGGATAGGACAGCTCTTCCCAACATGGGTTGTACGTTGGACTCCATGTAGCTCACATGGTTTATGTCGGTTATAGGATCTCCCAGTGTGTGTGTGTTTCCTTGTGTCTATGGTGAATGGTGAAGTGATTTGAAAGTGGAATTGTGAAAGTTATTCTTTCGAAAGATTTAAATGATATTTACATTATGAGAATTGATATTCTTGATGAACTGAAAGTGATTGACAAATTATATGATGACTCACATATGTTATTTTACTTATTTCATCCTCTCATGATTATGATGATTTTCTTCGGGCTATGTGAGTCTTTCATACATCCTGCATATTTCTTATAAATATTTATGATGATGATGTTTATACAACTGCATACACCCCCATATACTCGATTCCTTTCCATGGTACTGACCCACATCTTCGGATGTGGGCTGCATTTTCTTGGAATATAGGTTCAGATGCTTAGTTCCAGGTTCGACAGTGATTCTTCGGGCATGCTGTTCTATATCCTCTGTTGTGGTGAGTCCTCATGTTCCGAGGACATGATGTCTGACGTTGGTTTCACGGAATTATTTACATTTGATAACTGAGTATGAGTCAGTTGGGGCATGTCTCAATGGCTCGCTGATTTTATTGATTTTCTTAGAGGCTTGTCAGACTAGTATAGATGTTGGAAGTTGACTAATAAGTCGTATTTTGTTATCTTTCTGAAATTCTTTTATTCTTGGATGATGATTACTCTGTTGATATTTGAGGGTTATTTATGGAAACCCCATTTATTTGTGTTGAACTGAATGAAAATGGCTCAAAGGGTTAGCTTGAGGATACTCATAGACTCAAGCACCGTGTGACGCTCCGGGGCCCCTTTTTTGGGGTGTTACAATTTAACTGAACTAAACTAAGTTCAGCAGATTTTGTGGACTTCCAAAATACTACCGAGTTCTGTTAGCTGACTGAGGTTACTGAGGTCTGAACTGAATACTGGACTAGACTAGACTAATATTGGGTCTACTGAGTTTTCGTGAGTTCTGTAACTGACTGAGAGTACTAAGATCATGACGTGACTGAGATTATTCTATAACTGACACTGGCTCTAGGCAAACAACTAAATTATCGGGTATTAAATACCCCCAGGACTCGATAGCATGAAAATAAAGCATCACATGATCTTGCTTAGCATAAACATGCACATTGAATTCATAATCCATCTATAGAGACATCTTATCAAACTCTTTCATGGTATAACTTGCAAATAAGCTAGCATGATATGATTTCTTTCCCTTATTAGTTCACATGAATAATTCATTAAACACTTAGTGAGCATACATATACACATAACACTAAACAACAAGTAGACATCATCATTTAAATCTCCATTGACAAGTTCAAGGGTTTTACATGGATCCTCATGATATTACATACATATCAATTAAGCTCACATGAAACGTATCATCAAACATGGATTAGAATCTCAATTAATCATTATAAACATGAACGTAACCAAACCCAACATGGAATTCATGAAATCTATAAAATTGAAGTTTAAAAATAGTTTCTTGGACTCCAAGGGTGGAAAGGACCCTTGGATGAACACTTCACATACCTTAGTGCCTGAATTCTAAAAAATTGGTGGTGGAATCTTGAGCCTTGAATTTGAATTTAATTCACCTAGGGTTTTTGTTCTTAAGCAATTTGTGAAAGAATGAATATAACTTGATAAAAGAGGGCTAAATTTCGTGTTATAAGGGCTGAAGGGTGTGGGAAAAAGACTTATTAACCTTGAGGACACGACCTTTTTTAATGACTGAAAACTGTGTTATCGATGCGCAGATCGACGCACCGTGTCGAGTCCACATCGGTTCACTGAAATTTGACGCTGGTAGCTGGGAAAAATATTTATCATCGCAATAGTAGATGCGACACGTCAAGATCGCATTAATTCACTAGTTTATGATTCCAAATGTGCTTCAAATAAAGTCCAAAAAATCCAAAAAATTTCTGAAAACACCTAGTGACATTCCTGATGATGAATTAGCTCAAATATCAACATTTAATGGATGTAAAGATCGCGAAATAAGATTTCCAACTTTTGAAGGCTAAAAATAACACTAAGTCTGAATGCTTAGCTAGAATTTTCTAAGTCTAGGACCCCTTAACAACCTTAAAGGACTGAATTAAGTTAAGAATTTTGCGGGGTCTTACATTATCTCCCCCTTGGGAATATTCGTCCTCGAATGAGATAGACTAAGCGGAGAATACTGGTAAACTGAACTTACTTATGAACATGAACATATGAAACATGATTATCTGACTGACATTACTGACATACTGAATTTCATACTGAACATGCTTATCTGATGCATGGGTACATGACTGAGCTGATCCATGAATGCATGACTGGGATTTTTGATAAGCTAAATTTTCTCAAACTGCACATACATATCTGGTGCATGAATACATGACTGAACTAACTTATGAATGCATAACTGAATATGCAACGATAACTGATACCAAGTTTGTAAACGTAATCTAAAAATGGAACTGAGTAACTTTAAGGATAAACTATTACTTAAACTGAAAAATACTAATGAACCCAAGATCATTTTCTGAGTACGCATGAATGGGGACATGAGAATAGGACTGAGACTGGAATGTGACACATAAACTGAATATCGTAAACTGAACTGATCCCCCCTTGAATACGTGGCTTACAACTGAGATTGGAACTTGAGGGTTAACTTATGAGTACCCATTACACCAAACTGGATTCGTTACATAAAGAGAACTGGGAGGTTTAGGACATGAATACTCGAGGTTATAGTGCATCTCCCCCTTGGGACACTATGTCCCTCGAAGAATGCTGACATGGCTGAGATACTGAGGAAAACTAGAGCGATGCACAAGGCACCTACAAACTGAATTATAACTGAATACCTGGGATATAAAACTGTGACATGATACATGAACTAAACTGAACACGCGACTACCTGTGTGCTCCATCTTGGAATGGTTACATTCATGAGACTTCGGATAGTGCGACTAGATGGAAATATGGAAAACCACACCACATGAATTTATCTGTCTGACTGCTAAACTGAATTACTGGCTTTACGGACCAACTCATGCTGAAGACTCATACTTGACTGGAGAATTTCCTTGACACTCTTTCAACTACACTCTCTACCTTATTATGACACTTTACCTGAGACTACTGAAAGTATTTGCATAGGCGTTGCACATGAATGCATAAGTATACTAACTTATCTAATTAACTAAATGACTGATAGTTGAATACTGGGTCTGCAAGACTGAACTGTACTTGGTCTGAATAACTGGACTAAAACTGTAAAGTATTATGCATATGAGGAAGGGACTGACTGAGTAACATGAGATAAATAAGCATGAATTCATAAAAGTTGTATTATTTGTTAATGCAAGACCAAGCATATAACATGGTTTTGAAATATTCTATAAATTGAGGTAATGAAATACTAATAACTGAGTAACTGATAACTATACGCTATGGTCGACCAAACTTAAAACTGAACTGAGTTTCTGATCTGATTACTGAACTAAGATTGACATTATAATAAAGACTGTGACTGAGACGATGATTCAGATGCTAACTGAGATTGAAAACACTGAAAGGCATGAGTGCATAAGTCATGAGCTGCGTGACTTGGGTTTGGAGTTTTCGTGTTCATGGAACATGATTCGTACGACTATGTGAACTAGAACTCCTCATACTAAGAATTGGAAATGCACATGATTCTATGGAAAGTGTGTGAATATAAGTTGTGTTCATGGAGCTGAGAAGTAAATCATGCGTAGCTATCGTGATGACTGAAGTACAAAACTTTAAACTGAGGTAAAGACGGGTTGGGCTTCATTCCCACCTATTACTTTTCTACACATACTAATATTACTACTGATATCTGGAAGCCTGACTTCCTGAGATATCATAACCAGACAGTTCTTATGTACCTACCGGGGTATGATAGACTGACCCACCAGGGTGGAGGCTAAGAAAGGTTTTGTTAATATTCGGTCTAAATTTAAAGTTAACTACTATGCAAAGAGTTATAAAAGACAGAGAAGCTCCTGGATATGATAATACATAAATATGTAAATAAGAGGTCTATAACGTACCAGTGACCACATTAGGGGAACTTTCCAGTATTTCCTAGACTAAAGTACATAAAGCCTATTTGGGTACTGCCCACTGGCGGCACTAAAAGTGGTACCCTGCTGATTCGAGCAGCTGGACTAAGCTGAAGGACGACTATGCTGACTTCGTAAACCATCCTTAAGACTGTCTTGGACTCTGTGACCTGACTCGCTACATCCAAAACATATATCACTGCCGGCTCTACACATACCCTTATGATTCTTACCATATTCTTCGCAAAACAGATTAGAATGAACACCGCTTGCACTACTCTGGGTCTTGAAGCCTGGCGCCACATCATGACTGTCATTCCTAAACCTTGGTACTGTTGTACTAGCTGAAGATAGAACTGGGGCTGAAAACTTTTGACTAAACCGAGAACAATTACCACCCTCTGACTTTGGCTGGGTAAAACTAAAGCTACCCATTCTGGCTATTTTATTTTCTCTCTCCTTATTCTTAAGTTTGTGTTCCTCAATCTGTTGAGCATGGACCATAAGCCTAGATATGTCCATCTCCCGAATGAACATCGCAGTTCTGCACTCCTTAACCATTCTACCCGATACCCCAGACACAAACTTGCTCATTCTGGATCTATTGTTTGCTACTACATAGGGAGCATACCTGGCTAACTGAGTAAACTTGAGGAAATACTCTTTTACACTCATACTTCCTTGCCTGAGATTGATGAACTTTAATACTTTGGCTTCTTTCAGATCTAAGGGAAAGAATCTATCTAAGAAGGTCGTATCAAACTCTTCTTATTCTATGGGCTCTGCATCTGTACCTCTGTCTACCTTCCACTGCTTAAACCACATATAGGCTACATCTTTTAGCTAATTGGTGGCTAACTCAGCACTCTCACTAAAAGTCACTCCCATGATATCTGTGACTTTTTAAACCTGATTGAGGAAATTTTGTGGATCCTCTTTAGATTTAGAACCTGAGAACAAGGGAGGATTCATTTGGGTGAAGTCTCAAATCCTGGATGCGGTAGTATTAGCCACTGGGTTGGTTAGAATATCAGCTGGCCATTTATTCTGAGTTGTTAAATTGTCTAGAGTAGTAAATGTAGCCTTGAATTCTGCATGAGAGATGTGCTCATCCAAGGGATTTGCCTAAATGAGCTAAGGTTCTGACTGGTCTCCCGTTCCACTTTCCTTAATCTTCTTTAGAGGCATATTCTATAAATAAAAGAGAAAGGATTAAACTGAGAATTTAATTGGAGTTTCTGCTTACTCGCATGACATGAATACTGAAATAAGGGAAACTTTTCCTAAAATATCTCGTAGCGTCATGTCCATAAGTATGGCATGAAACACACCCATGTATAAGATTTTACTAGATGCGGCTTTTAGACTTCCTAGGACTCTATCGAACCTGGCTCTGATACCAAGTTTGTAATGCCCCGAGTCTGTACCCTGGATGCTACACGGTGCTCATAATCCCAAAGGACCACAAGCTAACCCATGACTGGTACCTTCTGCAATAACTGAATAATAATATTTTAATATACAGAAATAAGGTGGAAAACATGCCATAAGGTTCAATAATGAAATAAAACTGAATACGGTATAGTGATACCAAAACTAAAATATCTGTATGAAAAATACTCTAGTCTGAAAAGCCTCTAAACCCTCAACTGGCAGGTGAGCCCCCATCCTTGGGTTCACTCGGTGATGAATCCTACTCCCAACTGAATAGACACTGAATTGATTTTCTAGTTCATACTAGGCTTGACTGAACTGTTACTGATCATACTATTTAACTGAACTGAAATGAGTTCAGCGGATTTTGTAGACTTCCAAAATATTACCGAGTTTTATTAGCTAACTGAGCTTACTGATGTCTGAACTGAATACTGGACTAGACTAGACTAATACTGGGTCTACTAAGTTTTCCTGAGTTCTGTAACTAACTGAGAGTACTAAGATCATAACGTGACTGAGATTATTTTGTAACTGACACTGGCTCTAGGAAAAAAGTTAAATTATCAGGTATTAAATACCCCCAGGACTCGATAGCATGAACATAAAGCATCACATGATCTTGTTTAGCATAAATATGCACATGAATTCATAATGTATCTATAGAGACATCTTATCAAACTCTTGCATGGTATAACTTGCAAATAAGCTAGCATGACATGATTTCTTTCTCTTATTAGTTCACATGAACAATTCATCAAGCACTTGGTGGGCATACATATGCACATAACACTAAACAACAAGTAGACATCATAATTCAAATACCCATTGATAATTTCAAAGGTTTTACATGGATCCTCATGATATTACATACATATCAATTAACCTCACATGAAATGTATCATAAAACATAGATTAGAATCTCAATTAATCATTATAAACATGAACATAATCAAACCCAACATGAAATTCATGAAATCCATAAACTTGAAGTTTAAAAATAGTTTCTTAGACTCCAAGGGTGGAAGGGACTCTTGGATGAACACTTCACATACCTTAGTGCCTGAATTTTGAATAATTGGTGGTGGAATCTTGAGCCTTGAATTTAAATTTAATTCACCTAGGGTTTTTGTTCTTGAGCAATTTTTGAAAGAATGAATATAACTTGCCAAAAGAGGACAAAATTTTGTGTTATGGGGGCTGAAGGGTGTTGGAAAAATACTTGATTAACCTTGAGGACGCGGTCTTTTTTAATGACTGAAAACTGTGTTATCGACGCGCAGGTCGATGCACCACGTCGAGTCCGCATCGGTTCACTGGAATTTGACGCTGAAAGCTAGGAAAAAAATATTTATCAATGCGATAGTAGACGCGATGCGTGAAGATCACGTTGATTCACTGGTTTAGCTTCCAAAGGTGCTTCAAATGAAGTCCAAAAAATCTGAAACCTGTCCGAAAATACCTATTGACATTTTTGATCATGAATTATCTCAAATGTCAACATTTAATAGACGTAAAGATCGCGAAATAAGATTGCAAATTTTTGAAGGCTAAAAATAGAACTAAGTCTGAATGCTTAGCTAGAATTTTCTAAGTCTGGGACCCCTTAACAAGCTTAAAGGACTGAATTAAGCTAAGAATTTTGTGGGGTCTTACATTATCTTATCACTATGGTATAAATGACGAGAAAAATAATCTTGAGACTAACTAATACCTCTAACCAAACAAATGCTAAAATAAACTTGATATCCTCATATAATTATACCTTATATCTCACACGAAATAATTCTTAAGGGTAAAATATAGGTAAGCTCATATCCAATCTATTCATTAATCACCCAATTCATATTTTAATGACACTTAATATGGACGAAAATAATAATTATCTAACATATTAAACTATTTTGAAGTTTTCTTCTAATCTATATTTCAACTATTTTGTTCTGCATAGCAATACTTATATATTTTAATTTCCATATTATGAATTAAAAGAAAAGAAAACTTAACTGCTTATGCGTGTAACACTATTTTTTAAATTCAAATTCAAATTTTTAAAAAAGTAAAGTAATTAAAATATATTAGAAAAAATGTACACCAAGGATTGAGGTGAGGGTGGGGGTGAGTGAAATTTGAACTAATTTTGAGAATATCAAGCAGTAATTATATCATAGAAATATTACTATTTATAAGTTTTAAACGGAACAAACGAGGGAGAAAAGAATAAAAATATTAACTATAAAACAATCAATATTAACAATTTTAAATTGTAAAAGTAAATATGAAACATAAATTTTTTTATGATCATATGATTGTTTTTACTCATATAGATTTTATTAGGAGTCGGAGAGAGAAAATATTAGTAATCTAATATTTAAAAATTATAAATAACAGAATAAAGTAAAAAAATAAAGAATAAAATTATTTAAAAAATTACATGATTGTTTTTATTTGTAGATTTGGTTAGAGATTGGTGAATTGGGTTTTGGTTGGGGGGGGGGGGGGAAAAAAAATGGAAAACTTTTTAAAATAGCAGCATTTTGCTATAAAACCTACCTTCCATAACCATATTTTACATAATTACCATTTATAGCCACTGTATTCGATTTATGCCTGTTGTATTCAGTTTTACAGATACTATGTATTCATATAAAATATGAATACAGTCGCTCCAAAAATAGAGATCACGCTTTTCCCGTTGAACTTAGTATCTCTTGCCTAATTAAACACGATTCTCTCAAAGGTAATAATTGTATTATCCATTTTTATCAACAAATAGAGCTAAATTCATACCTAAAAAAAATGCAAAATTTCCAAAATATTGATTGATCCTTCTTTGAAATGTACACAAATATGTCATAATGTATTTTCTTCTCTATTTTTTCGAGTTTGAAACAAATACTGAAGAATTCAAAATCATCATTTTACCCAAATATTTGATTGATCCTTATTCTTCAGAAAAATTTTTGTATGTCGTAATGTAGTTTTTCACTGTTCTATACTTTGAGTTTGAAACAAATACTGAGAAATTTAAAATTTCCAAAATTTTGATTGATCCTTCTTCTTCGGAACAAATATTGTATGTCGTAATATAGTTTTTCATTGTTATGTACTTCAAATTTGAAACAAATGCTGATAAATTCAAAATCATCAAAATTCCAAAAATTTTGATTCGTCCTTCTTCTTCAAAACAAGTATTGTATGTCTTAATATTGTTTTTTCACTGTTTTGTACTTCTAGTTTGAAACAAATACTGAAGAATTCAAAATCTTCAAAATTTTGGTTGATGCTCCTTCGAAGAAAATACAAAATGTTGTAATGTAGTTTTATTCACTATTATGCGAGCTTGAAACAAATACAGAATAATTCAAAATCATCAAAATATTAAAAACTTTGATTGATCCTTGGAAACAAATATTGCATGTCATAATGTAGTTCTTAATCTATTCCACGATTTTGAAATAAATACTCTAGATGAAATGATATGATTCAGTGAATTATAGTTTTGTGTATAATTGTTTGTACTGCTTACATAGTTTTCAATTGATCAATACTTTAATTTCAATGACTATATTCAATTATGAATTGTTATCAATGTCTAAATTATCAAATTAACTTTGTAATATACTATTGTATTCACTTTGTGCTACTGTATTTCTAACTTTTAACAGTTACATCAATGCTTACAGAAATAAAATGACAAGCATAATAATCATGATTTGACATTCAGGAAAGTGGACTGAAGACAGTAAATACGATGATTACGAGACTGAAGGAATAGTCTTAAATGAATATGTCTCTCATAGAGACTTCATTGAGTTAATTGGTAGCCATTTGATAATAGACTTGAGAGTGAAAACTGTGAAGATTAAATACAGTGTTTAGGGTGCCAATAAACCAATGGAGATACACAACGACATGGGAGTCAAGGTGTATGTTCAATTGAAGAAATTAAACAATGTGTTTGCCAAGTATCCTCTGTCTTAATTTTTCTGATAATGAGATCAACAAGGATGTATCAGTAGAAAATATTATTGGAAATGAAATTATGTCTAAAAATGATTGTGAACTTGATACAGCAGCTTCAATTGATCCACTTCAATCGATTATGACAGACAATGGCAAGCCAATAATAGTGCAAAACTTTATTTTTGATACTAATCGAAAAGAAGTAGTTGTTAGTCAGGTATACAAAGGCAAGGCTACACTTCAGACTGTAATACATAACTATTCGATTAATCACCGATTTGCTACCAAAATACCTAGGCCTGATTCCAGCAGGTAAGTTTATTTTTTATACATTTGATTTCACTGAATGTTATTACTATCATAATGTATACAGCTTTGTAATGGCTTGTGCATTCACTATATATGCAGTTATTGGCTTAAATGTAAATCTAGAGAATGCAAGTGGTTTTTAAGTCGTCAAGCATGAATGATTCTAAACTATTTATAATTCGGTCTTTTGTAAGTGAACATAAATGTTCACTGAAGGACGAAATCTACAAAGACTCTCATGCTACTAGCAAATTAATAGCAGGGATTATTAAATCAAAAATAGCCAATTTAAAGAAAAAATATACACCAACTGATATTAGAGATGATGTAAAGGAAGACATTGGACTGGATGTGACAAACATGGTGGCTTGACATGCTAAGGAGAATCCAATTGATTCTATAATGGGGAAACCGGCTCGATCTTACCAGAAATTACCTGCATACTTATACATCATAGAAAAACTTACCCTGGATCACATATTCAAATGAAGAAAATGCCTAAAAATTAATTTCTGTATCTGTTTATATCTCTGTATGCTTTTATCAAGGGATTTGAGCATTGTAGATCAATCTTTGTAGTTGATAGAAGCCAACTCAAATCAACATACATAGGGACATTTGTTTGTGCTAGTACTTTAGATGGTATAGGTAAGTATACTACATTATTTAAAAAAAAAACTTAAAGATTATTTTGACATCTATCATGTATTTGTATTTATATTTTTATACAGGTGATATATTACCATTAGCATATCGAGTGGTTGATTCAGAAAATAATGCTTCATGGACTTGATTTTTTGAGCAATTTAAGAAAGCTTATGGTCAGAGGTCAGAGATGTGCATTATTTCTGATAGAAATGAGAGTATCATAAAAGTTATTTCCAAATTGTACCCTGATGTAACAAATTATGCATGCATATGGTACTTATGGAAAAATGTACATCAAAAATACAGAAAGTCACATGACCAGTTAAGCGAGGTGTACTATACCATGGCTAAAACATACAGCCAGTCTAATTTTAATAGCTTGATGGAAATAGTTCAAAATATAAATGTGAGAGTTAAGGAATATTTGGAGTTGGTAGGATATGAAAAGTAGTCAAGGGTGTATGCATCTGTCATAAAAGATGGACAATGACATCAAATATTGCAGAGTCTATTAATTCAGCACTGGTAATAGTAAGAGATAAGCCAATTTATAATTTTCTTGAAGAAGTGAGAAAGAGTTTGGGTGATGGAATTGCACTAATAGGTAAAATGTTTCCTTCACATCCACAACACTCGGCATAAAATTTCAGGAGATTTTTACAATGAATGATACCTTATCAGCACATATGATGGTATGTTAGGATACATATGTATTTAATCTATAGTATTCCAGATTTAGATTTGAGTTGTATTTATGTATTCATTACAGGTAACACGGTCAACAGACTACCTATATGCAGTAAATGACAAAGAAAAAACCTTTATTGTCTGCCTTGAAAATAAAAAATACAGTTGTGGACAGTTTCAATATGATGAAATACCATGCCCGTATGCTTTGGCTATTTTAAATAAGAAGAAATTCAAATTAGGACCATATTGCTCAGATTATTACAAGCCAAAAATTGTGTTGAAAATGTATGAGATTCCTGTGTATCCTTTTTCAGATGTGACTAACTGGAAGATACCTGAAGAAGTTGCAAAAGAAGTGGTGCTACCACAAAAGTTTAAAAGGCCTCTTAGAAGACCAAAGAAAAAGCGGAAAAAGTCATTCACTGAGTTGTATAAAAAGAAGAAAAAAATCTGCAGCACATATGGACTCCATGGTCATAATAGGCGTTCATGTGGTAATGCACCACATGAGGAGATACATTGAAGTTGGGATTAGCTAAAGGTTGCTAAAATAAATAGCTAGTTAAATTTCTTTTATACAATCAATTTGGGACACAATTTAAAAACTATTTTAGTTATTGCTGCATTAAAAATCTGCTTTAGTTTGGACAAATCCAAGTCTTGTGTTACTGCTTTAGTTACTGCAATCTAAGTCTTCTTTACTATATTCTTGTTTGAATAAATTTAATGATAATAATGAATTTGCTGAATACAGCTATTATATTCATGAATGTAGTGATAGTTGTTGATCTTTGTAGTTGATATTCTATGTTTTTTCATATATCAGGTAATCAGCAATACACATAAATGAATTGGTAAATCTATTTACAGTAGAATGACACTATCAAATACATATGATTTTTCATTTGTTAAATACTTATGCATAAAAAATGTAATCCTATTTGATTAAGATAGAATACATGTCAATTGACATTGTAAATCATGTACGAAACACATATCAATACCCTTACATTGAGAATATTTAATACACATGAAAGATCAAGAGAAAAGCAAATGCAAATAAAATGTAATATATCAAAACAGAACCACATACACTACGGTTCAAACACAACGAAATTGCTATCATATAAACCACATATACTGATTTGATCATCCAAAACCACAAAAGATAAAGTGTATTCAAAACATAAACATAAAGTACTGTTCAAAAGAAAGGAAACTAGTATCACATAAAATACATACACTGTTGCTGTGTTTATCCAAAACTACATAATCCCAGAAACTTTCTAGAACATAAAATAGCATTACAATATAGTAACATCCTTGCTACTGTCCCAATTAGTGACGAGTCTATGCATTTTTGCAGGTGCCTTATCGTCACTCGTAGCGCCACTTTCTTTTTTTGTAACCATAATTCCAAAGCAAAGCAGCATATCGGGTGCAGAGTAGCGCAATATCATATTCCTGATTTGGCACACCTTGATGACCAGTGAGAAACTCCGCATAAGCACAACATAAATACCACAATTCCTAAAAATATAAATACAAAAGTATGCTACTATATTTACCAATATAAGCACTACAAGTAAAATATTGATGCATTATATACATACATGCTACCAGATCTTTGTTGTCATTGACAAAAATCACCTCAAATGGATCAGATTTATCTCTATTTCTGTACTTGGGGTGACACTGCCAATCAATGTCTATTTTCTTCTTATAGAAGTCGATGTTCAAAGGGGAAGAAGGTATAACCTCTGCAAACTTTTGCACCTCTGTTTTGACATACACATCATGGATTGCAGAGTTGTATGAGTCGTAAACATATAAACACCGATCTAAGAATGACACTACAACAAGTATCCAGTGGAGTCATTTTTTCACATGCAAAGGAATTAGAACATGATCCACTGTATGCCATGGGACACCAGCCATCAACCTATATCCATTCATGTATTCACATATAGCATATTCTTCACGCAGAGAAGATGTACAACTTTGTGGGTCCATATACTTCTCCCATAATTTTGCTACTTTAATCTTGAATACACAATCAACAGTTATGTAAGTGAAGTTACTTGGAGGACTGTACTTGCCTTTCTTGCGCAAGTAATAGAATATGACATTAATGTACTGCAAACATTAAATTGTGTGTCAATTCATAAAATCGAATACATAATTAAATAAAGTTAATGTACTATGTACTGCATCATTCAATAATTGCCCTAAAAAAGATAGTTTGTAGAATTAATTCTTATCACTTACAAGTTCTACACCAAACTGCAACGGAACCGAAATGTCTGATTTATGCTTTCTGAAATGATCTTCATTGTCCTTCCTTCCATAAGTATTGTGAATACGGATTCAATATGATAAAAAGTTAATCAGTTGAAACATAATAAAAGTAACGTATTTTCACTCATATATAGTAAGGAGGACTTCTTTAATCCATTTCAAATACTTGTTCTCAATAGATGAATCATATGGACAATCAATAAAAGGTGTAAATAAATGCTTTTTGTTCAATATGGGTGAATCACATGATGTACTCGCAGAAGTACCTAAAAGTTGTATGCATAAATTTAAGATGTATTTATAGTGTGATAAATAATGAATACAAATACAATGAGACAAATATAATAGAGTACCAGATGATGATCCAAACTTTGTTGTAAAAGGAGAAAAGTTTCAGCGACTAAGTTTTCTATTCCTTTATTTTGGTACAGGTGTTGTATCATTTATACATCTAGTTGGATGTATGATGATACTTTTCACCAAGTTTAAGCTTGGAAGGAGCTCATCAGGGATCTCATAAATGATTCAGTCTCCGACCCCAATGTAGCAACACCACTATCCTCAATCACTTGTTCATCACTTATATGCATTTGGTGTAGATTTTTTTCAAGTATCTAAAAATACAGAATACATTATGTCAAATAAAAATACAAACACAATTTGTCTATAAAAGTTATGCACAAATATGAATGTACCTCTTTTTTTTTGAAACCTCATTAAATTGTATGTCATCATCCAGCTTAACAACAAAATATGATGGACTAATAAATGCGTCACGCATTTCCTTAGATACGTAAATACATAAATATTAATACATATCATACGTAGACAGTTATATAATTTAAAATATAGTTATACATTGCTACCTGTTGTAGCTCAACACTACAAGTATCACCCTGTTTTGGAGTACTAGAACGGTCAGTGCCAATACGTTGAGATGACGGTTGAGAAACAACAGGTATATCTTCCATAGCTTCAACATTGTGACCCTAAGATGGATAAATATGATGGACTAATATATTGTTCATATACTTCTATATTTTAAGAAAACATAAATGCAAACGTACTTGAAAAAATTAATACATTGCATATACATACAACTATTAAATTTATTATTTTGATACCCGTTGTAGCTCAACCGTAGATGTATCAAAATGAAATGAGCAGCATTAATATCTTGGGGTGACGATTGGGGAACAATAGGTATATCAACTGCAGCTTCAACATTAGGACCCTGTAAATGAAATTTATTATACTATAATGTATGCACTATATTTACATTTATAGAATAATGAAAGTAAATATTATTATAACTACTTTTTCAACAATTTTAATTGATTTGATAGCTTCCATAACACTCTTAAAGTTGTCAGTTATCAACTTGCACAGATCATCAATCTCAGTTTTCACCTTTTTACCAAAAAATCAAGAAGAAACTTGTGAAAAAATACAAAAGATTTTAAGAAAATTAAAATTATATTTACTGATTCCTGAAAAATGATAAATTGTTTAGCCAAAATAGATTCTTCATCCGACTTGATGCTGGAAGGTATATCAGTAGGAACATTGGATGGTTTGGGTTTAACTAGAGGCTTGACAACAGATTTTCTTTTCTCTAGGATAGGCGGCTGCTTAGGAAGTGTCCTTCGAGGAACAGTCTTTTGAGTCACAACTTTCTTTGTCTGATATTTTACAACAGGAGACAACGATCTCTTTGATGCTTTTGAAATAGAAATAGGAGGGCTTGTTGTATTCCTCGAGGATGATCTGCTAGGAATGTTTGAAGATGAAGGTACTAACTTTACTTATTTCTGTTTCTTATGTGGTGGAGAAGATGTAATATCAACTTTTTTCTTTGCTTTATTTTTTCCAGTAGCTGGTGGAGCATCTTGAAAATCATCAGAAGAAGAAACATCATCTGAGGTTGTTTTGCAATAGGAGACAATGATCTCTTTGATGCTTTTGAAACAGAAATGGGAGGGCTTGTTGTATTCCTCGAGGATGATCTGCTAGGAGTGTTTGAAGATAAAGGTACTGACTGCACTTGTTTCTATTTCTTATGTGGTGGAGAAGATGCAGTATCAACTTTTTTCTTTGCTTTGTTTTTTCCAGTAGCTGGTGGAGCATCTTAAAAATCATCAGAAGAAGAAACATCATCTGAGGTTGTATCTTTTACTGCATCTACAGAAGGCAATTGTAAAATTGTTATTTCTCTAGAAGTAACTATTATATTTCTGTATACAACTTGAAAATAATAAATGCATTAGTGTACTATTTTGAATACATGTAAATAACTCAATTCTAAATGTAATAATGTAAGAATAATGTCATAGTTATCAGATTATCAATATCAGCTAACATACATTCAATGAAAGCCTCAAAATGAGGATGTCTATCAGTGGTCTCCCAATTGAGTAATCTGGGAATTCTACTACCATGTTTGATAGCAATTTTTAGATCAACAGCAGAGCAGCACTCATAAAGCCAAACTTTCATAGCAAGTGGAATACCATGAATTCTATAGTACTATTTCTGCGCATCCATCTTTTTAAAAATAGACTTCACTAAGTCCTTAAAAGTGTTTTTACCCCATGGGTTATCCTTGTATTTACCATTCTCAATCAAATGAAAGTGAATCTTAGGGACAGATACACAATGCTTCTCGCTAGAAAAATGAAGGTATTAATGAAATACAATATAGCAATCTTGACAACATCATCATCATTATCCTCACCCCATTCGCGATTTTTAAAACATTTAATCAAAGCTGATTTTTTTACGATTTTTTGACCTCCAAAATACCGAAAAATAATCCAGTTAGGCTCTTTATTTTCAATCACAAAATTATTTTCATTAGAAACACAATTTAGTCCTGTTATGATTGCAAATTCCCTAAGCGTAAATCGAAGTGTCTATCCATTTACATATATCACCATAACATCTTTCGAACTTTCTTTCAACTCCAAAGACATAAAGTACCTAACTAGTTATGCTTGAATAGAACAATTATATACCCCAAAACAAGTCTTGCTAGAAATCTAAAACTGCGTAACAGAAAATTTTTTCTTCAAATCTGCTATTATGTTATTGTTGGAATAACAACACATATGTGGTGATTCTGAAGGAAGTTCCTTAACATAATATCGCACATTCTGCATATATAAACATACAGTAGCATATGAATATCATACAATGAGTATAAATACAAATACAGTAGCATATGAATATAAGGAATATGCATACAGTAGAGATAACCATCATTCAGTACACATTAATGAGACAAATACACATACATAAATACATGCATACAGTACCAAATATGCATACAGTAAAGATAACCCTCATTCAGTACACATTAATGCGATAAATACACATACATAAATATATGCATACAGTACCAAATATGCGTACAGTAGAGAAAATCATCATTCAGTACACATTAATGGGACAAATACACATACATAAATACATGCATACAGTACCAAATATGCATACAACAGATAACCATCATTCAGTACACATTAATGGGACAAATACACATACATAAATACATGCATATAGTACAAATAACAATCATTCGGTACAAAGTAAAAAATAAAAAACAAAATACCTCTTTCACCAACTCATCATCATCATTTTCCGGAATCGAAACATCATCTCTAACTTTTCTTTTATGTCCAATACCTCTAACTTCTTCCCGAAGGCAATGCATCTTCTTCCTCGGATTGAGAAATTACTAAGTCAAACGTTGGAATCGTATGTACATCAGGGTCACTATGTGATATACTTCTAGTAACCATCTTCAAATAAGTATTATCCATCATTGCTAAATCAAAATGAAGGATCTACAAAAAAAAAAAAAACTAACTATTCAAATTATAAATTAATCAAATACACACACAAGTTGGTGAAAACTAACCTAAAATATGAATGTCAGTTGATAGATTATGAGGATTTATTGATTGTTATCGTGAGAAAGATGTGGATTGAGGAAGAAACCGCTTCTAAAATTAAGAATTTAGGGGTAAAGAGAGAGTGATTTGAGGGTAAAAGGAGAGTTTGAGTAAAGTAAAAAAGGGTCGTTGCTTTATTGGTTTAAAAATAAACGTGTGTCAGGAATCGTAAATAACTTAAAACTTATTCACACTTCCGGCTACAAAAGTAATTATGGTAAAATTAGATTTTAAGTGGTAATAAAAGTCCAATAGTGGCTAATTTGGGTAATTTTCCCTAAAAAAAAATAGGGTGGAGTAGGGGGTATGGAGGTGGAGGTGTGTGGTGTGGGCGTAGAATTTTTAAAATTTATTTTCACATTTTATGGAGAAATAGTATGATGGTTATATTTTTTAAAGTAATATGATCGAACATGATTTAAACAAGACATCTTAATATGAAATTATTAATAGATTTTTTTTAATATTATCCGTGCATCGCGCGGGTATGTATACTAGTTGTTATGATAATAGTAATACGGGAAAGAAGAACAACCTAACTTGTTCTCATGTTAAGAAAACTAGTCATTAAATAGACATATGATATATGATTTTTATAAGTTTACTAATTTTTCGTACCAAATTTTTCTTTTAATGTTTTGCTTTAATAGCACAACCATGAAAAATCTTTATCTTGTATAACAAAAGAAACCCTCCCAATTCAGCCTTTAATTTCTTACACATACTCATAAACATAGCTTTCAAAATGTGTCGTCTGTTTCAATGTACTATATTTCTTGATCTTTGTTGTCAAAAATTTTACTGATAAATATGAAAATTGAAATAGTACTAGCCGAACCTCCATGTTAATTAAATCGTAATCCCTTTCTATGGGTTCTTTAAACTAAAATATAGATGGTGCTTTTGTGCTAGCAATAAAAATGGTGGAACTGGAGGAGTTGTTCGGAATCATAATGGAGATTGGATTTCAGGTTTTGTTCACTTTCAAAAGGAAATATCAATACTTCATATGAAAACATTAGCCTTTCTACATGGGCTAAAATTGATTGTGGAAAAGAACTTGATTCCTATAATAGTGGAGACTAACTCACAAGTACTTATACAAATACTAAAAGATACTCTTTCATTTCGAATTAGATGGCCCCTTCAGCATTGACACACCCATTAAGAAACTGAATAATTAGGAGTGTATTTTACTCTTTTACCCTTCTTGGCATTATAAAATTCAATAATCAATTAAGCATGAAAACTTGGTGTGATTATTCCAATTCATGCATGCATAAGTTTAGAATCTATAAATCATTAAAAACTTTTTTGGAGAAGTGAAAACTTGAGCACTCCATTCCATACTACTCTATTAAAAAAAATGCAACAAATAAGAATGTTGAGTATAGGATTAAAACATGTATGTTCAGCAAATTTACATATTAAGCTGTTGAATAGACTAATATTACTCCATTAAATTTATTTATTCATTAAGCTACAGAGTTTATAGTTTTTGAAATTTATAGTTTATTAATGATTTATATTTTATCATTTGTATATGTGTAACCTGTTGACACTTAATTTTTGCTCTCCACATTTCAAATTAGTTTTTTAAATTTCTCAATTTTAAATAGTTTTAAAATATTTATTTTAAGTTATTTTGAAATAAATTTCAACCCTACCTTTTGAATTTAGATGAAATTAATATATTTAATGTTTAATTATACATGATTATATAATTATCAGTTAGAGAAAATGCTTTAGAATTTATTCAGGATGAAAAGTTTGGTTAGATTTGCAATTTTCTCAAGATCAATTGAAAATAAAAAATTGACGACATAATTAGTTTCGTATTTTTTTATTTTATTATTATTATTATTACTACTATTATTTTTATTTTTTGAAAAAAAAAAAAAAGTAAAACAAAATTGTGTTTTATTTAATATTTATTTCGAAATTATTGAATTTAAGAAACTCGTCAAATTAATTAGAAATTAATTTTGTCTCAACTTTATTCAAATGTATTCGGTTTTGGCCATTTTATTAAGATAAAATGGCTATAATATTTAGTTGGACTCATTTCTTTGTTTTTAATTCTTTCAACTAGCCCAATAACCCATTCCTTATTTTTAACTAAAAATTACACAAATACACAACTTATGTTTTCAATATTACAAAAAATCTCAACTCCCTAAACATATTACAAAAATCCCACATATACACAGAATGCTATGTATATGTGGCTATGTTATGTATATTAATAGGGAGAGAGAGTAAAGTAATTAAAAAAGTGAGAGAGAGTGTAATTACTTTTAAAAGGTTGGTGTTTATGTTATTTATAATTAAGAAAAAATTACAGAAACTAGCATCCTTAAGATTATAATTACAATAAATAGTAACACTTGTTCAAAATTACAACTTATAACAAAAGTAGCAATATTTTACCCACTTCATAGTAATAAAAGAATATGTATTTTTTAGTTGTGCATATGTATTTATATAGCAACATTTTACTTAAATACAAATACAATTTGCTATTTTTCGTAATTATGAAGTTGTTGCTATAAAAGTTTTAATTAAGGCTACAGAGTTGCTATTTCTAAAATTTTTCCAATTAAACCAGCCCAGCTGAATCAGTCCCCCCAACAGGCCCAATACACCAGACGCGGCCCATCAAACTGACCCTGCCGGTCCAGCCCAACCCTCACCCTTATTTCTTCTCATCAACAGTAACAATGACAACAGCCCAAACAGCCCAGCCGCCCCATTGACACGACCCGACCCAATCCTCCAAATCCCCTTAACCCCTTAACAGCATACAACAACAATTATCAACAGCAACAGACGACAGCAACAACCCAACTCTCAACGACAACTGCTGCAGCTCAGAGATAACGTCCCATTTCATCCAATTCCAGGTAAAACACTCTTTTAAATTTTGCAATTTTGAATCTCAATTCGTTTTTCCTTTTTACCCCTTTGTTTTTCCCTCAAAATCAGTACCAAGTCTTCTATAAATACCCATGTATGTAGAGAGAAAGGGGAGGAATTTTGGGGGGGGAGGAATTCGAGGATTCGGGAAGTGCGTGCTTCTAATCTTATGTAACCAAAAATTCTCGAAGAAACGGATTCAAGAGCTTGATTCCGGCGAAAATTAAACTCCGAATTTAGTGTTGGAAGCTTCATCGTAAAGTCTCGTAATCCCAGTTCGCTGCTCGAAAAAAGGTGAATACCCCTTCTCTTTACATTGTCTTTGGTTTTGTGTTTGGATGTCACAGTATGGAATTCTATTGATGGTTTGAATATTTGTTGTTGTCGGATAATAGTTTCGGATAATGAAGATTGTGTAAAGGTTTCGCCATTAGAATCTGTTCTTCTATAAATTGTGGTGGTTTTGTATGAAATTATATCGTTGAGTGAAGTTTTGGAGTTGAAAAGTAAACTGTGTTTTCTGCTCCCTCTTTCGTATCGTTTGGCATTAGTGTCTCGATAACATTGCGCAAGAATAATCATTTAAACGATACGGGATCTGTCCTGTCCATAAATTTCCTCTTTGTGGATGACTGGTTGTCATCGCAGTCACTCTTTGACAAAAACACAATTGAAAATTCAATCGTTTTTTCTCAAGTTTTTGATTTTTCCCAACTGGGTTTGTTTCAGTTAGTTCAATTTTTGCATTACTTTTGGTAGATTTTACCTTTTGTGTGAAAAGTTAGCAACTTTAGCTTATTTTAGGTGAAATAATATTGGTAAATATATAATTGTTTGGGTGGATAAGTTATTTTTTTGGTTTATCGGAGAAGTGTTGTTACTCCCTCCGTTTCGAAATAAGTGAATTGTTGAGGATAATTGTTGGTGTTTCAAAATAAGTTAATTGTTGAATTTTTTTCCAAATTTGCATTTATAATTTAACAACTAATTAACTTTTGAAAAGATATTACAAGATTAACTTTTTCTTTTTTGAATAAAAATAAAAAGTTGTGTTAAATTTATGTCTTTAATATTTTTTTCTTAATATGTATGTCAAAATTTAACAATTCATTTATTATGAAACCGTGGGAATATTAGATAAGAAATAGAGAATTCTGATAGCCAAAAGATTAGTAATATATGTACACTTGCTCATGTGGATTATGGGAAGACAACACGTCATTGTCTCTGTTTGCTATTTCTTTCTCATTAAAGTGATTAATCAAAATTTGATGGTCACGTATTTATCTTTCTCTTAATTTATGGCATTAGTAAATCTGTAGTAAGATTGTGATATATTATTTGAGTTGCTACTTTGTTGGTTTCGAAAATTTATTTGTGAAAATTATTGACTTACCCTAATTGGATGTCATCATTAGTTGTACATTTTCACCGGGGCTTGTATTAATTCTTTATCTTCTCTTGTTGTATGTGATATGAACCGACTTGAGTCTCAATGGACTCCATCGCCCTTGCATTTTCTCGGGACCAAAACCATCCTTAATCGAGTCAAAAATCTCCATCAAAATCTGCCTAGGGGCTGGTATACACATTTGTATGCAGTAGATATACACTGTAAAACAGCAGCTGCACATCATCACGCGATTTATGATGAAAAGTGGAGGGGAAATAAGCAGTTTTCGAAACTGATATACACTATATATGCAACAATATACAAGAAAACGCAGATATTGAGGCTCTAAATATACAGCTGGTATACACTTTAGGAAATGGACCCAAGTCCATAAGAATGAGGTCCAAAAGCTGAACAGTTAGCTAATGGGCCAATAAAGGCCCAAATCTTAAACGTTTGTTCCCTTTTTCCTTTTATGTTATTGTTGTTTATTTACGTAAACTAAGTAATTTCCTAAATTGTCTTCATTCTATTTTATCTTGATTTTTTTTGTTTAACCTATAATTTTCTCACATAATTTTACATTATCTAAAACGAATTAAATTGATTCCCTCAATTTTCTCTTTAAAACAAGTCATTAAAGATCAAGTATTTTGTTCCGTAATGACATTCATTATATTCATATAACTAAATAGTCTACTTGAATTAAAAAACTCCCTTTAAACTCAGGAAATTAAATTTTCTTATAAATTTCAACTTGTCATAATTAATAAAGGTTTTTAATTCAACACTCTCTTAACATTTTTTCAAAGGTATTATCACTAATATAATCAATTTTTTCTATAATGATTAATAATAAGAAAATAATTTCATAATTTTCTTCTTTTACGAAATTAAAATCCATTTCCCCTTTTAAATTCGAAAAACTACAACTTAGTTTAATTCAAATAGGATTTTTCTCTTTTGGATATATAAATGTCATTTTTTAAATGAATGTTTTTAATATATATATATATATAAAATGAAGTCTTTGCAAAATTAGCCACTTTATTTAATCAAGTTAGTTCTTTTTGGTACACCGTTTTAAACGGACACTCCTAAGTGCCTTAAAAATCTTTTTAGAGTTAATTGAACTCTTACCCAGAATCTCTAGTTTTAAAGGTTTATTTTTGTTTTTAAACCTTTGAAACTCTTTCAAGTTTTTTCTTATTTTTTTTTTTTCTATAAAAATCAAGTGGCGATTCTATAAATTTTCTTAAAATTATTTCAAAATTTTCTCAACTTTTTTTTAAATAGTTTTGAGATCAAAATCATTTTCTCGCCAAAAGAAATTCAAAAGGGATAAAGCATAACCTATCAACTCCATTTTATAGTTTATTAATGATTCATGTGGTGATTGAGAAGTGGTGCGTGCATGATTTGTACTTATAGAAATAGTACTCTTGAAAAGAGAAGAAAAAGTAAAGTTTCATATTTAAAGTTAGTATTAAAAATATAAAATTATTACTTTCAATAATTTTGAAAAATGTGGTTATATTTAATACTATCAAGAGTGGAATGAAAAAAAATATGTATAAAATAGTCTTGATTTTATAACTTGGATAAGTAAATTGAAATAAATATTTTTAGAAAGAGCGTCAACTAAAATGAAATGGAGCAAGTAATAGGCAGAGTTTCTCACATCTATTATTGGATTGTTGGCCGCTCATCGCAGATCTGGATGAACCACAAACTGACCATGCTTAATGAGAGACGAATATTGTGGAAAATAAATTGGTTGTGTTTGGAAAGCGCCAACGTAAAAGAATGGAAAACAATATTGTAACATTTGATTTTCCTCCCCCTTTTATTTTGAAAAAACTATTTGGTGATTTTCAAGCTACTGAAATTTCCCAGACAGTTTCTTATGTGTAGTAAACTCTACGTTTTGATCCAATAAATCGTCGTTTCTAAGAAGTAAAAAAAATATTTTAATTCAAAGTTATAAACTAATAGGCAAAATTCTATTGTATAATAACATAAAAACATATAAAGGAGATTTATTACCTTCTTATTGTCGATGAGCACACAAAGAACTAACGATCATTTTCTTTAATTGAAAAGGTTAAATAATGAACACAAGGAAATAATAAGTTTTTAAAAGTTCACTATAGTTATTTTTAAGGGGCGCTTACAGAAAAATTTCCTATGTTTCAACAAATTAAGTGTACCCTTAACCTAACTTTCAAAATTATATCCATAACCTCTCTGTCTCTTTTTCTTCTTTTTTTTTTTCGTTTTTTTTTGTAATTTTTTTTTTCTCTCTTCTATCTCTAGCCTCTATTTTTTATTTTTTATTCGTTTTTTAATTTTTATTTTTTCTCTCTTTTATCCATAGCTTCTACTTCTCTTTCTTATTTTTTTCTTATAGTTTTTTGTTATAAAGGTATTACCATATACAATGTATAGTAAATATATCTACTTTATTATATAGCGTATGTCTATTTATGGAAAAGTTAGAATTCCAAAGTTAGTTTTCCCCATAAATAAAGAGGTTTTCCTTCATTGTAATTCACCCCTCAAAAACATCTCAAGAAAATAATAATCACTCTCTTCTTTCTTTATTTTTATTATTTTTATTTTATATTTTATAACACGTTATCAGCATAAGTCTCTAAGTAATTAGAATTATTTGCTATCAAATTCAGGTATGTGTAATACCACGATAAATTCTTGTTAGAAAAGAAATCTAAATGGGTCGAATGGTGTTTACAGGATGTGTTTGCTTTGAAAGTATGCAATATTTGCATAGTTTAAAATTAATCCTTTAACCTACTAAAAATATGACAAAACGGTACTTTTGATTGCCTTATTTTTTGTGAAAAAAAAAAAAAAGAATAGTACCTTGATGATGTGAGTTGTGATTTTATTAATCATTGATTTGATATTATATATTAAATATATGCTTAGGTGAGAAAAGTCATTAGCTATTTGCTTATAGATAACATTAGTTAACCGGACTTTAAAGTTGTTAGAAACTTCTATTATTTGATGGATATTCATTAATTTTAGACAATGATCACTCATGTATACTTCGTTCATGAATAGTTTTTTTTTCTTTTATGATCTGATATTTGTTAGTCCGAGAAAACTAATTATATTAAGATGATAGACTCATACTGGTTGATATATGTAATCACTAAACATGATCACAATATTTTGGCCTCTTATGTTAATTAGTTGAGACTAAAACGGTGGATTCAAGTCTCATCACATTAAGAGGGTAAGACACCAGGTTAGAGTCTCGATGTACCAGATGATAAGGTATTGGGTTTAAGTCCCACTGATTTATGTCTAAGACGTCTTTATATGAATAAGACATTGAGTTTGAATCACAATGCACCATATTGATGATATAAATTATAATGATGACTAAGACAAAGTAATATGTATTTGGATAACAATCATAAAATCTGTCCCATTGAATATGCTCCATTCATTGAAGTGAATGTGGTAGCAATAAATTATATGTCTGCCTCAATTTGCTCTTGTAGTAGATGTCATAGTTTCATACTCTTAAGGCACGGCTATATTCAATTCCTGGAAAATAAGAATTTTGATTATTATAAATACAGATCTACACCCTAGGGATGAATGTAAATGTATATACACTTGAATGTATTCTTAGTTGTGAAAATATCGCAATCCACCTCTAAAAGAGGTAGAATAATTGAAAGATTGAATATCTTCAAGTTACTATGATAAGAAACTTGAACGTGAAAAATTATCCAAGCATGATGAGATCCAATGCTATAATAAACTGAGTTTATTATTTACAAAATTCATGTCATAGTAAATAAGAAGTTTACTAAGATAAAAGGTACATGTCATGATAAACTTGGAGTTTGCTAGAATAAAAATTAACATGAACGACTGCGACATCCCAAAAATCGATGTCCATAGTGAGTATTGAACATATATTGAAGAACTAGAAAATTATCTATGAACTTTTAATTTTGCTCGTTCTCATGATAAGTTGGTTTGACCAACTAATGTTGAGATTTGATCCCTCAAAAGTTAAAAAATATAAAAGGTGAATATGGGCTCGTTCAAGTCATGTGATCTATTAAGATGCATCGATATAAGATGATCACTTGTACGTTTATTGTCAACCTGTAGTTTGACATTCATAAAGTTGTTTGCTCAATAAAATTGAGTTAAGAGCATAATTTTTAGATTGTGTAATCAAGACAATTCATCTTGATAATGATGGTTTGGC
Organism: Capsicum annuum; assembly: GCF_002878395.1. Lineage (NCBI taxonomy): Eukaryota > Viridiplantae > Streptophyta > Magnoliopsida > Solanales > Solanaceae > Capsicum > Capsicum annuum. The sequence continues at coordinate 166,498,624 of NC_061111.1, read as the reverse complement.
ATTGAATGCCTTCGATAAATAGTTGAACCATTGCTAATGAGAACAAAGCTACATGTGTTGGTTTTAAATATGATATACTATATACAAAAGTACTTGTATCCACCAAACCAATAAATTATGATTAATTTTCCCTCAAAGTTGGTTCTGAGTCAGGAACCACACATTGTCCATCTAATAATTTTGATGTGTGATATACGATTGATGAATATACCATGATGCACAAAGATGGATTCCTCAAAGAAGATGGAGGATGTATGTTAGTTTTTCTAACATAAGGGGGAGATTATAGCAGCTATGAAATATGTTAGAAATTATCATCAGATCCTCATTCAAAAGATAATTCCAGTCAAATGTCAAAAGCATCTCATATTTAAGCTGTAAGTACTCCTATTTTGTGTCCCTAAAGAACAAAATTTATGCATGGTGAAGTATGGTAGACCAATCGATTTCAAATGTAATAATCCTTAAAAAGAATAAGGAGAAAATAATCATTATAATAAGGCAATATGATCTTGAAGAGTCTACGACATAGCACTTCATGAAACCTTATGAGAGGTTCAGGTACCTAAAACTAATGAAGTGATAAGATCTCAAAATGTTATGTCACATTGTGAATAGATACAAAATAAAAAACCGTCGATGATATTTTTGATACAATATTGGCACAATGTTGTAAAAGATTACGAGGATCTGAATTCTACGTTTATTTAAGCATGTTGATGTAGAAACATTTATCAAGTGACATGAAATGATGCATCTTTGTAAGCATAAAACTTATTTGATTTGCAGTCTAGACACTTGAAGATGTCACACATGAAGTACTGAATATTGTCACTTAACAAAATTTATATGAAAATTTTAATGATCAAAATATTTGAAGCATATAAAAGTTTCTGGAAAACTTATCTATAATCCTTATATTGCTATTGAAACTCTTGAAAAGTTTTCAAAAGCAATAGATTATTTGCTGGAATGAAAAATATACCGAATTGGATTAGTTATATATCTTAGTGCAATTGGTGTATTAATGTATCTTGTAACTACTACAAGACCCAATATAGCCTTTCGATCAATTTGTTAGCAAGGTATAGTTCTGCTCCTACTAGGAGACATTGTAATGAGATTAAACATATGAGCTTATTTTATTCTAAAGATTTTAGTCCCAATCTTGTTGGCTATATTGATATTGGGTACTTATCTGACTCGTATAAAGCCCGATCTCAAATAAGCTATGTGTTCATATGTGGGGCTACTGGCATATCTTCGAGATATATAAAGCAGTCTATCGTAGCCACTTCATCGAACCATGCTAAAACAATAGCTATTCATGAAATAACCCAAGAGTGTGTGTGGTTGAGGTCTACGATATATCTCATTCGCAAAAAATATGGTTTGAAATGTGACAAAGTACCTATGATTTTTTTATGAGGATAATGTAGCATGCACAACACAACTTAAGGAGGATTGAAGGAGATAGAATGAACACCTTCGTCAAAGCATTTCTATACACACGAGCTACAAAAGAATGGTAATATTAACATGCAACAGATTCATTCAAGTGAAAATGTGGCTGATTTACTCACCAAGTCTCCTCCAATTGCAACTTTCAAGAAGATGGTGCACAAGTTCGGGATACAAAGGTTCAAAGATGTTCTCATTAGGGGGAGTTAATACGCGTTGTACTCTTTTTTTCATACGAGGTTTTTTCCTACCGATTTTTTCATGTAAGATTTTTAATGAGGCAGCCTATATGTGTATTGTTAGAGATGTGTATTCTTTTTCCTTCACTAGTTTTTTTTCACTGGATTTTTTCTAGTAATGTTTTAACGAGGCACATTGTCTATCAATTAGACATTCAAGAGGGAGTGTTATAAATGTATTACCATATATAGTGAATGTCTACTTTACCATATATAATGAATGTATACTTTCCCATAAATAGTGGATGTCTATTTATAGAAAAGTTAGAAACCTCAAAATTAGTTTTCCTTATAAATAAAGGGATTTTCCTTCATTGTAATTCAACCCTCAAGAACCTCTCAAGATAAATAATCATCACGCTTGTATTTGTACGTTATTGTTTGCGCTATCGTTTATATTTTATAGAATTCGCACTTGTATAAAGAATATTTTTTGCATTTGTATTTCATAGTTGACTGCACATTGTCTTTGTACTCTATTTTCATCGATGCACTTGTATTTTTAAAGGACTGTTTTGTATTTATATTTATAAGTTAACCACATATTGTATTTGTATTTGGAATTTCATTTGTTTCATTCGTTTGTATTTGAATTTATAGTTGACAACATCATTTGTATTTTAAAACAATTGAAAAAAAATTGTTACTTTTCTTTCTACCAAGATTTGTGTTTATATTCATTGATACGAATTGTGTTTTATTGATACAAATTGAATAATATAAATGCAAATGATAAATTATACAAATACAAATGTTAAATTATACAAATGCAGATGTTACATTTGTATCAAATGAGCACATGTTTATACAACTTGAATCGTACGCATACAAATGATACTTATTTATATACAAATACAAATGATAAATTTGACATGCAAATACTAATAATACATTTGTGTTGGATGGCACATTGTATATTTGTATATTTCAGACTCAAACAAATATAATTAATCCATATACTTATTTTTATACAAATATGAATGATAAATTGTACATATTCAACGCTAAAATTCAAACATAAATGATAAATTTATTTAAAATATATAATATTACTCAAAACGTAGAAAATATAAAATGCAGCAACAACAAAAACTGAGAGAAAAAGAAAGCAAAAACAAAAAAAAAAAAAAAAAAAAAGAGAAAAAATGACAAAAAGGAAAGGCGAAACAAGAACAGAAAAAAGAAAAAAGAAAATATAAAACAAACCGCAAAGGAAAAAAAGATTTAAAAAGAGAAAAAAAGAAGAGAAAGAAAAAAACAAAGCAAACGAGAAAAAATAAAAGGAAAAAATAAATGAAAAAAAAGAAAAAGAAAAAGATGGAAAAAATAAAGAAAAATTGAAAAAAGGGAAAAGAAAAAAAGAAGAAAAAACAAACTAAAAAAAAAAATCTTTCAAAAATAGCGGCACTTTGCTATAAAACCTTCTTTCCACGGCACTTTGCTATAAAACCTTCTTTCCGTAGCTACATTTTACATAATTATCATTTATAGCCACTTTGCTATAAACCTTCTTTCCATGGCCACATTTTACATAATTACCATTTATAACCATTGTATTCGATTAACAGCCATTGTATTCACTTTTACTCAGTGATCCGTATTCATAAAAAAAATATAAATACACTATATATTTAGTCTCGCAAAAAAAACTACCATTATTTTTTTCTTATTTTTTTTCTTTTTCGTGTTTTCCCCATTTTTTTTCTTCTTTTCTTTTCTTTTCCTTTTTTTATTTTTTTTGTTTCTTTCTTTTGGTTTTTATGTTTTTTCTCTCTTTAATCTCTAATTTCTATTTATATTTCTTCTTTTCTTTTCTTGTTTGATTTTTTTTTCTTTTTTATACTTATTTTCTTTATCATTTTTTTGTTCTATTTTATACTTTTTGTATTTTCAAAAAATATGACTAGTCGAGCACAAGTCATGGATGATAACATAAATACCACAATTGTTTATCGTATTTGTAGTCACATCGTCATTTATGTTTTGGTATTCATTGATACAACTGTATTTCTATTTGTATTTTAAAATTCGCGCTTGTATTTATATTTTATAGTTCGCGTTTGTATTGTATTTTATAGTTCGCACTTGTATTTGTATTTGTTAGTTTGCATCATCATTTATATTTTATATAATTTGCACTTGTATTTTAAAGAATTATTTTGTATTTGTATTTTATAATTGATTGCATATTATATTGGATTAAATTTATATTATGATTTTATTGTATTTGTATATTTAGATTATATTTGGATTATACTTGTATTTGTATTTTATTTTTATCGATGCCTTTTTATTCTTAAAGAATTATTTTGTATTTATATTTGTAAGTTGATTGCATATTGTATTTAGCTGTTACTATGTATAATTTATCATTTGTATTTATATACAAACAAGTAAATACATTAATTGTATTTTCTTAATTCTAAAATATATAAATATGTAATGTATCATTTGATACAAATGTACCGTTTTGTATTTGTATATCAAAATTATCACTCATATTTGTAAATAAACAAATCATTCTTTTTACATTTGGTTGAGGTTGTTCAAATCAATATATAAATAAAAAAAATATATAATCTATATTTATATCTATCTATCTATAATCTATATCTATATCTATATCTATATCTATCTATCTAGATATAGATATAGATATATCTATCTATCTATCTCTATCTATATCTATATCTATAGCTATATCTATATCTATATCTATATCTATATCTATATCTATCTATCTATCCAACTGACTCCATTGTGATCAAGTTCACTTTTAAAAAACTCGTGTATCCTATTGGAGCATGCTTTAGAAGGTTGCAATCTGTATCAATGTGAAGACATTATTTAGAGGTTACTATAAATGAAAAATAATATATAATAATAATAGACAAGAAATGGACTAACCCTGCAGAAGTTATAGTAACAAGGGTCCGCACATGGCTCCGACTGGAATTACTTTCTCCATTTGTGTTTCTACAAGATATGTCCTCACCTACTTGGTTGGTTTGTGAAGTTGATTATGTTCATCCATTTTCAAGGATGAAGTCGATTGGTTAAGACGTTCACCTATTTGGTTCCTTAGAGTAAATGTACCTTCTCTTGTTCTGTTGATCTGATTTAGAGCATTTGGAGATGATTCCGGAGTTGTATGGTTGCTACCATCACCAGAAGTTTGAACCATTGATCTAATTTGAGGAATCAATGATTGAACTTGATTTGTATTATTTTGACCACTCATGACATCAGCTTGAGAAGTAACAATAGAAAGAGTGGGAACAGTAGGTACGTTTGCAGTAACATCATTATTACTCCTGACTGCAGACTTACCTCCACGTCCTGTGCTTCCGCGACCTCGACCTTTAGCCATATCTATAAAAAAAACTGTATTAGTTAAAGTGGAAATAATATGCAAACTTAATAATATATAGATAAGGTATTAGAAAATGTAAAAGCACAGTTGTAGCCTAAAAAAATGAATGAGAAATGAAAGAGTCAAAAATTGAGAAGTAAAGCATAAAACTAGTTGAAGCAACAAGTTTTGTGTAAACAACGAGACAAAGAAAATGATACTAGTTTGACAAAATGGCTGCTCACAAAATAAAAATAAGATACAATAGCATATTTTTTATCAAGCACTAATCGCTATCTGTGTCTTCTTCCAAATCTTCCTCTTCATCTTCCTCAGTTTTCTCAATTTCATACTCTTGTTCTATAGCATCCTCTTGTTTGTCATGATGTTCTTATAATAAACCATCATCAGTGACTTCATTCATTTGAATTAAGCCACCATTTGCATCATGTAAGTGTATGCTTTCATCTGTGGCAACATTCATGTCTATCTCATAGAATTGAACTTCTTCAACGTGAAATGGAATATTTAGTTCTACAGCTGTCTCAATTTTCTCATCAAGTAATTCAAAAACATTTCGAGGTTTGATCTTCAATACAGCTACCCAATCATCCTTGTCCTTTTTCTTGCTAGGATAAGACACATAACACACTTGAGTTGCTTGCATTGCCAGAATAAAAGGTTCATATTTTTTATATCGACGATGATGGTTAATATCAACCAATTTATAATGATTATGCTTTTTAACACCAACATCCATAGTTGGGTCAAACTATTCACATTTGAATAGTACAGTTCGCTTTAAAGGTGTTTCGCGGTATTCCACTTCTATAATCTCTTTTATCGGCCCGTAGAAATCACTAAAAGTTGGATCTGAAATACAAACTCCATTGTTCATTGTTGATCTTGCGATTCCATGAAAATCCGTATGAAACTTGTATCCATTAACAAAATACACCGAATGAGATGTAACGCCTATCAATGGTCCGCGAGCAAGACTACATAGGAATTCATTCTCAATATGATTGAGCTGGTCCTATTTAGAAGATTATAAAATTTAGTTCAATTTCATAAGTTAATTTAAGTGCATAATTGTATAAAAGATCTTAATTTTTTAAGCCTTACATATTTCTTGAACCATATAGAGAAATTTGCTTCAAGGCTCTCATTTATTTGATCTTGCGAGACATTTGGAAATTCTTCTTGCAAACGTTGCACAAACATACACATTTGGAAATTCTTCTTGCAAACGTTGCACAAACATACTTCATTTAAAGAAAAAAAATTTCAATTTCAAGTTATGATTTATGAATATGCTTATAAAATTAAGTTGATACAACTTACTTTGCTACCTCACATATGGTTCAACCTCTTCACAATTTAGCAAAATGTAAGTTTGGGCAGCGTTGATTTCCTGAAGAGTTAGATTCCTCTTTTTTATTCTCCCCATAATCGTCCGGGATGGGTGAATATTGATAAATTTCCTTCAACTTCTTCCACAATTCCACCATCATCATTTCGATCCACATTATGATTGCGTGTCATGACATATGGTTCAAAATAATGAGAAAATAATAGTGTTGACTCTATCATCAAGTAAGCTTCACATATAAAACCCTCAACACTTGTTTTATTCTCAATCATTCTTTTAACACTTCCAAGATACCTAAATAGAAAAATGGATAAACCATCATATTTGAAAAGTAAATAACAACATTATTCTCACAAGTTAAACTTGAATTTTTACATTATCTTTTAAAAGGATACATCCATCGATATTGTACAGGTCCAACAATCTTTGCTTCATATGGAAGGTGCACAGGCAGATGTTCCATTGAGTCAAAGAATCCAAGAGGAAAAATACGTTCTAACTTGCACAAGATTTGTGGAATATCTCCCTGTAATCTCTCCATTTCATCCACTCGGAGAGTAGTCGATGTAAGATCTTTAAAGAATAAGCTCAATTCTGTAAGTGCCTGCCATACATTATTTGGAAGTAGTTCACAAAAATCAATAGGCATCAATCATTGCATGAATACATGACAATCATGACTCTTCATGCCAAATAACCCTTTCGCAGATGTGTCTGGGCATCTACCCAAATTTGAAACATACCCATCTGGAAATTTTAAGCCTTTCACCCAATTAAACAAGATTATGCTTGCTTTCTTGTCTATTGTATATACAGCTTTAGGATATTTTCCAGAAGCATCTTTTGCCAATTGAGGTCGATCACAGTAATTGACCATATCTAGACGAGCTTGTGGATTGTCTTTGGTTTTCTTATCAATATTGAGGACCATATTAAATACATTATCAAAGAAGTTTTTCTCAATATACATGACATCGAAGTTATGTCGAATCATGTTAGAACTCTAATAAGGTAAATCCCAAAAGATGCTTCGCTTTTTCCATCCACAAGAACTACATATTCGTTGATTAACTTCTTCTGCATCTAACTCTGTTACTTTTCTTATCCCCAAATCACAAATTTGATTCAATATCTCTTCTCCAGTTCTGTAGGGTGGTGGTGATCTTTTGACAGTTCGACCTTTAAGAAAATTTTTAAAATCTTTCCTAAATGGATGATATTGGTCAAGGAACATTCTATGACAGTCAAACCATGATGTTTTCCGACCATGTTGTAATCTAAAGGATTGTGTTTCCTCCATACAATAAGGATAAGCAAACTTACCTGCAGTACTCTATCATGATAACATAGAATATGCTGGAAAGTCACTGATTGTCCATATCAAAGCTGCCCTTAATTGAAAATTTTAGTTTTTGGAGATATCAAATACTTCTACACCTGTCTCCCACAACAACGTCAATTCCTTTATTAGAGGCTGCAGATAAACATCAACTTTATGTTTAGGATTATTTGGCCCACGAACAATGACAGTTAAGAACATATAAGCCTCTTTCATGCATATCCCTGGAGTTAAATTGTATGGAGTGACAATTACTGGACATGACGAATATTTTCTCCCAGATTGACTGAATGGTTGGAAATCATCAATACATAACCCCAACCTAACATTTCTTGGTTCATCAACAAAAAAAGGATGACTTTCATTGAAGTTCTTCCAAGCTTCAGAGTCTGATGGATGAGGCATTAATCCATCCTCTTTTATATGTTCATGATGCCATGTCATGTCAGCTGCTGTAGTATGGGATGCATATAATCTCTTTAATCTAGGAATCAAAGGAAAATAATACATCCTTTTGTAAGGGACCAATTTCCTCTTACGAGAGCCAACTCGATGCTTATACCTCTCTTCGCCATAAAATTTACAAAAGGTAAGATGTTTATGATCTTCCCAACAACATACAACCCGATTCACAACAATCAATCTTTTCAACCGGTAAATCTAAGCTACACACTAGCTTCTTAGTCTGATAATAACTATCAACTAATAGGTTATCTTCCGGTAAAGACTCTTTAAACAATTGCATTATTTGGTTAAAACCCCTCTGTGATATATTATTTTTCATCTTAATATTTAACATTCGAGAGATTACTGTAAGTTGAGAGAGGGAAGAACCAGGATATAATTTTGCATCAGCAGAGTGCAACAATTCATAAAATTTTTGGTACTCTAAATTAGGCTCCTCCTCCATTGAAGTTTCATGTTCCTCCTCAATTGAAGGTTCATACAGATGAGATAGTCTAGATTCAATATTGCTATAACCATGATTAAAGTTGGGACCAGCAGCATCTAAAATCATTTATCGATATGGATTATCATATCCCAATTCAAGTTGAGCACCATTGATCAAATCATTATCAAAATAAATCTCACCTATCAGATCTGCTTCCCCTTGATATTTTCAAACAAAATAGTCCTTAACAAATCCACATCCTTGTATTTAATGTTGCGATATTTTTTACATGGATATCTAATGTTGTTACCACTCAGACAATTTTGTTGAGAACATGCAAAGAGGATAAAGTTATTCACACCAGTAGTGAATCTAGAGTTTATAGCCCCTCGGCCATCCAACCTATCATACATCCATCCACGCTCTAGATTATTCATATTCCTATTAATGTCGACATAAACAACATAGTTAGAATTTCATATTTTAGTAATGCATACATCCAGAATTACCACTAAAGTGCAGAAATAATTAAATATCTTAACAAACTGGAATATATCTTTCAATTTTTACAAGAAAATAGAATATATCAGTCATTTTTCTTCTAAATAAACAAGAAATCACAAACACAACATATCATTCATTGTCCTTCTTAATAAGTGTTAGCGAAAAAGTTTAATTACATACAAAACTGAAACTTCTATCATTACAATCATAAGGCATGAGGTAAAGCTCCCGACAACAAGATTAAAACATCAAATTTCAGCAAAGTACATACATAAAATCTGAATATTAAACAAAACCTAAAAATAAGTTGCAACTTTGTTGGCAAAAATAAACAAATAAAGTCTACAACTTTAACACAAAGTTACATCACAAAAGTTAATCGGATTTAAACCAAATCCTCAATCGGTAAGTAAAAGAAAATAGAGACAGTTTCACGAATAATGAAGAACACAAACGGCAATAGAGAAACATATGAAAAACTAATCGAAAATCATTTAAAAGGGAAAATGTTATAGTACCAGATATATGTTAGCTCACTTTCTGGAACCTGCTGGTATCCTTAGTAGATCTCTCTGAAAATCCAAAATATAACATCATAATCAGATTAAGAAAAAACAACAACATATACCAAATATGATCCCACAAATGGAATATTTGGAAAGATAAAGGCTAAACAGTCAACACAACAAAACAGAAAATGATTATGACAATTACACAATTTCAAAGGAACATAAAACATACTACATTTTATTATTTATAGAAAATCAGAACAACAGTAAGCAAAAATGACTCAAACTGCTCTATGTTTTCTAATTTTTTCAACATGAAACACACTACGTACAACCTTACATAAACCTGTACATAAAAAAGACAAAACTAAACCACACAAATGAAAAATTTATTGAAGAAATCAGAGATTAATGAACCTGGAACAGAAGATACAAAAAAACATAAATAGAAGTTAAGAGGAAAAATATTATTCCCATTTTGATTAAATAGCCACTAACACAACGTCTTAACACAACAATCGAACAATGAAAATTGAAAAAGCTCAAAAAAATCACAAATAAAACTTCAAATAAAAAATCAAAAACCCTAACATAATCAGTGTATGTAAAACACTGAAAATTAAACCACAACCATAAATTTTGTTGAAGAAATTTCAGATTCATAGACATGCAACATTGGAATATCAAAAACCCCATAAAAATAATTCTGAGAAAGAAAATACGATTCCCATTTCAAGTAAATAACCAGTTATCAAATTTTTTAACACAATAATCGAAGAACCCTAACTGAAATAGATCAAAAAATTCTAAACATATCATTAACACGTCACTTCTAACATAGAAATTAAGAAATTAAAAGAGGAGAAACAACTAAAATTATGAGATATAAAATCTAACCTCTAATTTAGATTCAAAATTCGCTGATTGACACTCTTTTCGACTGATATTGAGCGATTAGGGAGAGAAAAGGGCAAGGGGAGTGTTTTTGGAGAGAGAGGCGGATAATGTTATGTTTTGGGAACAAAGTGAAATAAAAGACATAGCCCTAATATTAGATTGGTAGGGTGACGGATTTAGCAACGAATATATAATCTGTTGCTAATCATTAATTAAATATATACCTAATATATTATTAAAAATGGTAAAATACTTCCAGCGACAGTATTTTCATTGCAATTGCCGTCTCCACCATGTCAAATTTTTTTTTCCCCATTTTTGTCGCTAATTTTGTCACCAAAATAAAGGCGCCAATATTTACCACCAAAAATTAGCAACCAATTTTATATTTTGTTGCCATTCCGTAACTAATTAGGTTATTAATTTTAATTTTGTTTATTTAACGATAAAATTTATATTTCGTTGCAATTCCGTCGTTAATTAGCGACGAAAAAGCCTTTGTTGCTATAAATCCGTTGCTAAATGCAGTTTTTTTTGTAGTGAGTGTCAACTTTCTCCCATTGCTCTTTAGCTTTTGCATCTTTCGCGCTAGCTTTTGCCTTTTTATCTACCACACTAGCCTTGTTCTTTAAGTGATCTTGGACACCTTGACATTTGCACCACTACACAACCGAGGAAGCCCAGACTAAATAATTTGAACTTTCCATTAAAGGTTCGAAAGTGATCATAGGACTTGAACTTTCAAATTCTATATTTTTGGAGCCAAAAATATCATGCCCAAAATTCTTGGTAATTTGACTTGAAAACCCCAAGAAACAGTTGTTGAATCTGAAAACAATTACCAAAAAAAATATAAAGTCGCCGGAATTTAGGTTCCAGTGATCGGAATCTCAAAATATATGACAAAATCTGGAAAAGATTAAGTACTTGGAGTCGAAATTGATCGACGACCCCGACGAAAAAAAGAACAACTCAAAAATTTGATCGAAGATGGTCTCACGCACTGGTGCGTGATGAGATCTCGCTGAAATTTTAGGATTCCAGCTGGAGCGTGGCGGAGTGTGGCTGGTAATATTCTGATGGTTTTGGTCTCCTGATCTTTCTGATCCTCTTGGCGGTATTGTATTTTTCACACAACCCATAAAATAAAATATGACACAAATCAGTCACCGAAATTGACGCACGGTGACTGAGTTATTTTTCTGATGTTCCTCACCAACACTCTGATATCATGTGAGAATTAATAAAGAAAAATATTATTGAATTGTGTGTTTACATAATTACATCGAGACCCTATTTATAGACACTATAGTACAATCCTTTTTCAAGTAGGATTTTTTATATACTATTCCTATTTCTACTCATATTCTAACACTAATGAATGTAAGAGAACCATAATCATACAATGATCTTCTTAAAGCAAATGGAATATGCAGCAAGACTTTCAGAGAATCTGCAGAAAAAAAGGATTATTACATTGTGATAACAACTTGATTGATTGTATGTCAAAAGCTACTTGTTATCAAATGCCTTATAGTTTAAGACGTTTATGCGCTACTATATTAGTATATTGTAGTCCTAATAATCCAAAGGAATTATGAGAACGATTTAAAGATGCAATGTCTGAAAACTTTAGGAATATGGGGAATGTTGTGCCAAAAGATATCCACCTAGCTGTTCTAAACCATATCAGTGATATATTACATTCTACGGGACGTGATAACAATGAGTTCAACATTGTTCCAGAAACTATTACATCTTCAAAAATATCCATCAAAGCAAAAGACGCATATTTTGAAAGAAACATTATTATAAGTGATGAAGAATTATTGTTGCATAAAAAATTAAATGCAGAACAAAAATAGAATATGACATAATACTTCAGAGAATATATACTAACAAATCGGGGGCATTCTTTATAGATGGTCCTGATGAAAGCGGTAAAACATTCTTATATTGTGCTTTGTTAGCAACAAGTAGATCTAAAGGATTTATAGCATTAGCAACTGCAACTTCTGGTGTTGCTGCTTTCCTTCTTCCAGGAAGATGAACAAATCATTCACATTTTAAAATTCTAATTAATATTGATGAAAAGTTCACCTGTAATATCAACAAGAAAAGTTCATTGGCATCTTTAATCCGCTATGCAAAATTAATTGTATGGGATGAAATATCAATGACAAAAAAAAATATGATTGAAGCATTTGATTTTCTTCTGAAAGATATAATGGATTCAAACATGTTGTTTGGTGGAAAAGTAGTTGTCTTTGGAGGAGATTTTAGACAAACTCTACCTGTTGTTTGTTGTGCAAAAAAGAAAATTTTATTCGGAAAGTATATTGAACTCAGAAATATGAAATCATATCGAAAAACTACAACTATCAGAAAATATGCTTGTAAAAATTAATCCCTCTTTTTGTGAATATCTTATGTGAATTGAAAATGGAAAAGAAAAAACAAACATCGATAACAAAATAAATATCCCAAGGTCTTTCATTGTTCCTTACACTATTGAAAAAGAATCATTAGATGTTTTATTCAAAATAGTCTATTCTGATTTTCATACATCTTTTCTTGATTTAGGTTTTTTGACTTTTTGTGTTATCTTGACAACAAAAAATGACTTTGTTGATGAATTATATGATAAACTTATAGTCCAATTTCCTAAAGATGCTAAAATATTTGTTGCGCTTGATGAAACTATTGAACCAAATGATCAAAACCAGTTTGAAGATTTTTTACATTCACTAAACCCTTCTGGTTTACCTCCTTACAAATTAACTTTAAAAGAAAATTGTGCAATTATATTATTGAGAAACTTAAATCCCTGTGAAGGTTTGTGTAATGGTACACAACTAATATATTGTGATTTCAAAAATCGTGTTATAAGTGCTAAAATTGCCAGTGATGATTTTAAAAATACACATATATTTATTCCTAGAATACCATTATTATCTTCAGATGATGAAAAATTGCCTATTCCATTTAAAAGAACACAATTTTCTGTGAGCTTATGGTTTGCTATGATAATAAATAAAGCTCAAGGACAAACATTAGATTATGTTGGAATTTATTTGAGTGAGCCAGTTTTCTCACATGACCAATTGTATGTGGCTTTATCGAGAGCAAAAAATTCAAACTACATAAAATGTTAATTCGACCACCCACTGTAGACAGTAATGATGACCAGTCTACATACAATATAATATATGATGAAATCATTCAAAAAGCCTTTTTGTAAATTTGTAGCATTATCTATATTCAACTATGCTAATTAAATCAATATAAAAATTAGTTTAATTATTTACTACTGTTCCAACAAACTATATCAACGACATCAACTAATATAACAATACTTGAAAGACTCAACTCTTGTGTTTCGTATTGACGTCCTGCTAAGGTAATCTATTAACTTCTCGTGCTTCAAGTTTTGTGCTTCGTATTGACGTCCTGCTAATTAAATATAGTTTGTTTGCCACCTTCAAGTGTATTACTCATACATGGATTTTGCTCCTCTCCATTTTTCTTCTGTCCAATTTCCCCAAGTTCTTGTTTGGATTGAAGACACATGTCATAGTTTAAAATTAATGATTGAGATTTAATTAGTTAAATCAAAGTTCTAATCATAGTTATCTAATTTCATATATTTGTTGCTTAAATATTTTTAACAATCCACTATATCTTTTTTAAATATATTAAATAATTTTTTTTATCTCTGAACAATTTTCTGCTGGGTTTTTACTCATTTTTTTGCTAATGTTTGTTATTTTTCTTAAGTAATGGTTTTCAAATAAAAAAATAAAGATTGTGGCTTGAAATTTCTCTAATTTTATTTTTTTCTATGCCAAATAAATTCATTATACGTGTGCCAAATCAAATATAAAGATTGTGCCAAATAAATTCATTATATTTTCTTTATGTAATTTTTTTGAATTCTCAATTAGAAAAATTAAAATTTTAACTATATTATGAATTAAAAAAAAATAAAAATATTTAAAGAAAAGTTTTTAATATATATTTGTGGCAGTAGAGATTTTTTTTAAATATTGAGTAAAAGATATAATGCATATTAAAACAACAAATATAACTAAATATATGCAAGTGGATAACTATGATAAGAATTTTAATTTAGCTAATTAAATCTCAACCATTAATTTTAAATTATGACTCATGTCTCAGCTTGAACTTGGGGAAATTTGAGAGAAGAGAGATAGAGCGGAGCCGGATCCCTCATACATATATGCATTATCTAAGTTACTATATAGGAATGAAGCTCTATGAGTTTGTTGCTCTGTGATTTAATATAAATTTCATATTTAAAAGGTTACAGCTTACAGAATTGGATTGAAAATCTATACTGAAAATAATTTGATATATCTTATACAAGAATGAAAGATACAATGGTGCATGTATGACACTAGGCCTCTTCTTGAAAAAAGAAAGAACAAAAGGAACTTAGAGTCGACGCCCACATAACGAATGATTTTCTACTTCGAAGGTTGATTTCATCATCTCTGTGAGTTCTTACTTTTGTGTTTGATTGTTTGCCTTGAAATTTTCTTCATTTCGTTGATGATGCGTCTACATTGGATATTCTTGTTTTGGGTTTCTTTTTATCGCAACCTGCTGCATTCTTCTAATTCAATTTCTCATTAAATTATTCTCTCTTTCAATTGTTTTGTTAATCTTATATATGTGCTTTGAGATCTGATAGTTACAGCCACAAACTGTAGTCATTTATGTGCTTATGCGAGCTCGCAGTGGATTCTTCATAGTAAAAGTGAAATCCATTTCCTTGTTTAAATCATCATATCCCTCCACAGGCTTCCACTTGAAACGTCAAATCAAGTTAGCCACAAAGTACTCTAAATGGAACATAGCAAAATTATAGCTCAGACATATTCTCCTTCCTATGCCGAATGCCATCATCTTGATCTCTCTACTTCTTGTTAAATCAAACGTATCACCATCTCTATGATCATCCATCAAGAACCTCTCCAGTTTAAATTCCATTGGATCCTCCCATACGTTTGGGTCCAATCCCATTTCTCTTGCCATGAATAGATTATCGCGTTCTTTGGTAACGCGTAGCCATTCAATTCCATTTCATCTGTCACTCCATGTGGTAGCAAAAAATGAGATGGTGGATAACTCTTTAAACTTTCTAAAATCACCACTTTTAAATATGACAGTTTCCTTATATCCTCTTCTATCTTCAACTTATCTTTTCCTCCTCTGATTTACGTGCTATTCCAATTTTGCATGCTATTTGTTTATATAGTTTTTCTTCAATGGCAAAGTACTTAACCAAGTAAGCCATAGTCCACTGCACCACGGTGATAGTTGTGTCACTAGCTGCCCCGAGGATCTCAACACAGAGACTAACAATCTCTTCATTAGTAGTTTCCTTTTCTCCTTTGGCAATTCCAAATTCAGTAATGTATCAATGTAAGAAATTATTTCCAAAAAGTTGAATCGCCAAATTTAATTTCGTAGCTTTTATGTGTAATGGTGTCTGTACTTTAGCTTCCGTAGCTTCAAAGGTGAACTTTCTTTCTTTATACGATCACCGCTATGAAACCTCTGGGTCTGTATTAGAATTTTTTCCAAGTACATGCATGTCCTAAAGCAGTTAAAAATAAATGAACTACAGGATAAAGACGTCCTTAACTGCATGTTCAACAAAATTTAAGTTGATCAATTATTGTTTTCTGATTGTTTGTTTTACCTTTGTTGCTTCATGTAATTTCATCTGGTGGAGTGAGTTTAGAATTTGGAGATTAAATCAGCAGGGTGGTACCGACTGTTGCTCTCCTGGTCACCCTTTATATTGATTGCTGCTCAATCAATTTCTCGTGTGTTTTTGTGGTCAGTTTGGTTGAGTCTTGATTAATCCGTTGGTTCCAATTTATTTGCCTGATTTTGACTTGGTACGGAATTTAAGAAAGTAAACGAACTTTTGAAATTGAAAATCTTTAAATAAAGATATATGAACATGAATTGATGTTGGACTTTTATACAAACCTTCAACTTCAGTCCTTGTCAAGTCTGACTCCAATCATGGTCGCAACACTCTTTATGGTCCACAGAACCCACAGTGAATGAGCTTGTCTCAAATGTTATAACAGCCTGCCTTACTGTCTTTGTGGATTGCTGCCGTTCTGTCAAGCCTACTCCACCTTCTGTACATCTTTTAGAATCGAAGTTGCAGTTTCTCCTTTTTTTTCCTTAGTCTTATCTATTTTGATATCACCAAAGAATATTCAATTGCTGTTTTCAAGGAAACAATGTCTAATGAATACGCAATGAGGTTCCATTTGGTTGCAAGTGCAATGCTCTTGTCATTGTTATTGCTTTTTAAATTCCTGTCAAAAGACCTTGTTAATGTTGTATTGACGTGCTACTTCTTCATACTCGGCATTGCTGCACTTTCGTATGTTCTCTCTGTATGGATCATTCTGAATGCTTAATATTTTCTATTTCAAGTTACTGAATAGTAGTTTTTCTGTGCATATACTTTATGCATCTTTTTCTTTATGGTTTTACAGGGTGACGTTGTTACCTGCTATTAAACGTTTCTCTTATGAAAGTTCCAATTGATTCTTTTAGAATCCTCGAGCTTCCATTTTTCTTTTTGTTTTTTTGTTCGTCTCTTTTTCAGCTTTGGAGATTGAGTTCACAAGGTCTAAGGTTATTGCTGCAATTCCCAGAATCATTTTCTGTGTGATATGCTAGACAGAAGCATTGGCTAGCTAACAACGTTTTGGCCCTTGCCTTTTGCATTCAGGTTTGTCAACATACCTATCTACGTTACATTCTTCATTTTTACTGGATCACCAAATATTTTTTTTACTTTCTTCCTTCTTTCAACCTATTTTGGATGAGGCATAGTTATTGTATCTCTTTCTCTACTTGCAAAAGTGACATACTCATTTAAATACACATCTCTCTAGTGTTTAAGATTTGCAGCTGTTTTTATTCCAACCTTTTTATTCTTTATTAACAAAATAATCTTGTGTGGGTGCCCCATATTGAGTTTCCACTGTGTGCATGATAAGTTGCCAAGCCTGCTGGTAATAGTGGGTTGAAGGCTAATATGATTCCTAATAAGTAGCAAAAGACTTGCAATATCTATGTGTCTAATAGTGCTTTTAACTTTTTCTTTATATGAAATTTGCTTATTGTTAGTATAATGTGTTTGTGTTCTGCTTTGTAATAAACACTGTATAGTTCTTGAGCTTGACAAAATTTACCAACTCTCTTTAATAGTCATTGTATTGTTCTTGGGTTGGCTTAAATATATTTGAATTTTTTCCTAGTAGACTGTAACTAACTTTCAAATACGCTTTACAATTATACAAATAAGTGTGCAAATATTTCTCAAAATTCTCTACTTCTAATTATATTTCCATCACAGATTGTTAAGCATGCATACATACCACTCCCTACCTTCACAAGGGATTAGGACAAAGCTTAAGAGCTTTGGCTTGTAATCATTTCAAAATTATGACTTCTAAGTTTACTCAGATAATTACATAGTGACTTCACAGAGGAATAATATAAATACTTACTAAACTTTTAACAAGACGTTAATATCCGATGAGCAATTGTATTTTCAGGACTTGTTTGATTCATACTAATATTAAAGAAGAAAACATATAAGTGTCAATTTGCTCAGTATGCACAGACACACATGGTTGTATTTGTGGTCTTCACTCAATTCTTTTTTACTGTAGCCAACATACTTGAAGACACTTTCTGGTAATATATAAGTTCTGAGGAAGTTAACGCGTTATGATATAACGACTTTTACTCTTGTTAATGCATCCATTACGTGAAGAGCCCATCGCTGTTGGATTTAATCTAGATGAAGCTTTCTCAGGGGAAAAATCAGGGGAAGGGAAACTCCGGAACTATTGAAAAGCTCAAAGCCTCGACCTTTCCTGCCACAGTTATGAGAATGGGGAGCTGAGAGGTAATATTGATGTTTTAGTACCGACTGTAATTTGTAATCTACAAATTGTGACGAGAACTGTGTTAGAAAAGCTCAAAGCCCCGAACTTTCCTACCACAGTTATGAGAATCAGGAGCTGGGAGGTAATATTGATGTTTTAGATCTACAAATTGCAATTGAATTAGGAAGTTGATTTTATTTTTTTACAATTTTTGTAAATTCAGCTAAATTGGGACTCAACATTTTCTTGACCTTAGTTTTTCCAAACTGAGGTTATAGCAAGGCTAATATGTTATAACATACAAACTGACGGTTATAAATTATAGCTACGTTACTATTATTGGGTCGGCGCTAGTGCGGGCTTTTACATCTAATATATGGAATGAAAAGTTTTCATCGTCCTCACATCTACAGAGTACCGTAGATATTGCTACACGTGCAGTGTAGATGTGCACTTACTGTTTTTTACTTGTGGTTTTCTCTTTCTTCCCCTCATTCATTTTCTTAATTGGTTTAAATTGTAACTCTTTTAGGGGTCGTTTGGTTGGGAAACAAGTTATGCTGAGATTAGTTATGCTGGAATTAGTTGTTCTGAGATTAGTTATTTTGGTATTATTTTTTAGTGGTTGTTTGGTTTGTGGTACTAAAAATAATATGCATTGCATTCTTTTTAAGAATTGATAGTTTGTTTATAAAAATACCCTTCATCTTATTTACATTAATTTTTTCCCTTCATATTAAACCGTACAAAAAAAAAAAACGTTACTAATTTTTTCTTAACTTTAGTAGTTTTTTTCCCTAAAAATACATGTAAGAAATTTATGTTAAATATTTCTTAAACGTGTATGAAACTTTAATATTTCATGTTAAATTACTTATTTTGTCCTAAATTCTATAAAGTATTGATAATCTTATTTTTTGTTAAAAAATTTTATCATTAAAAATGTGAAAAATAATTACTCTCATTTTTCATTATTTAGTATCGTATTTGGGAGTTAAATTGTATTTTAAAAAAAAAAAAATTTAAATTTTTTTAGCTATATATAAAAATAATTTTTTATTTAATAATCAAGCATGTACTAAGTTAGAAAGGGAATGTCAAGATATTAATTACTTGTCCGTTATAAATTTGTTAGGAAAAATAAAAATGTAAGGTAAGATTAATAAACATTTCTACAAAATAGAAAGACAATAAACCCTTGCATCAATTTTGAATTTGATTGTATAAATAGTTTTTATGGCGTCACTATCATTT